>NC_135810.1:68347160-68614584 GCF_964213995.1 Mustelus asterias | reverse complement strand
ATCTTGATCAGGTCCAAAGGCAGACCCACAAGGCAGTTCTCTGATCTGCAAACACACACATCTCACATAGATGGGAAGCATAGAACTTCTCTGGCACACAATTACAGATGGCCTGGGAGTCCAGAAATCAACGTTATAATCAAGTATTGAATGGGACCATCCTCCACACTAAATCCCTGATGACCAAAGGGAGAACTCTTGCACAGAAGGTCTCCCAAAAGGAAACAATGCCTTCTCCAGATGGTAGGATGGAACACCAAGGCATGTCTGTTTGGGTTTCCTCTGGTTTCCTCCCACAGTCCAAAAATGTGCAAGTTAGGTGGACTGGACATGATAAATTGCTTTTTAATGTCCCAAGATGTGTACGTTAGGGGATTAACAGGGGAAATAAGTGGGTCTGGGTACGATACTCTGTCAGAGAGTCAGTGCACACTCGATGAGCAAAATGGCTTTCTTCTGCACTGTAGGGAACCTATGATTCTATGACTTGATGCCAACTAAGGAAGTGCATCATGCCAGCTCTTCCGGCAACATCCAGCCTGGTCCCCTTCCATCTGGTACATCCCCAACTCTAGTCACCGTAGCAATGGACACATCTCCTCCTTCAGCCACATTAAACCATACTGATGAAGGTGTGGATTCCTGAGCAGATGCTCCTGGATGATAGCTGTCTCTCCTGACAGGAGAGAACTATGCTGGAATTGATCATGTTCCAGATGCTGATTATTTCCTGGTAAAGGACAGGCTGTTCCCATAAGAATGCACAGAAACATGCCAGATTCATAAACTGGAGCCACATGTCATAATTGAAGCCATGCAGCAGGGCACATCATTTAGGAGGAGGCCTGACACTTACATGATGAAGGATATCCTTGCTATAGAGGGAGTACAGCGAAGGTTTACCAGGCTGATTCCTGGGATGGCAGGTCTGCCATATGAGGAGAGACTAAGTCGGTTAGGATTACATTCACTGGAGTTTAGAAGAGTGAGAAGGGATCTCATAGAAACTTAAAAAATTCTAACAGGGTAGATTCAGAAAGAATGTTTCCGATGGTGGGGAGTCCAGAACCCACCATCGGAGGTTTCCGATGGTGGGGGTCATAGTTTGAGGATAAGGGGTAAACCTTTTAGAACTGAGGTGAGGGTGGTCTTGTACTTGACAGAAGATGCAGATACAAGCCTTACTCACATCCCACCTTTGGTTCAGAAAAAAGAAGCCACTCCGCTTCCCTCTCCAATCAGCCCAGAACAAACAGAGCCAGCCCCGGAACTGGTCATCGTGCAGCAGCAAGTTCTTAAAATGCCAGCATGTGTACCCAGGCTGTGCATGGAGCTGAACCCGCTCCCCCAATACCAGGCAGTAGTCTGAATACAACACCAGCTTCACCAAAGCCAGCAGAATGCATATGTATGCCCAAGAAATGTAAAGACAGTCAATTCTAGATTCCCACCTTCCAGAGTGTAGATTTCACCAGACTGCACCCTCACCCTCAGAGCTACAGGTGAAATCCACACACCCCCCCCCCCCCCCCCCCCACCGCCCCCCACCCACCCAAACTGAGGATGTGTGGGCACCAGCATCAATAGCCAAGGTGAGCTGACACTTTATCAAATGTGCTTGCTGCATGCTGACCTGGAGACTGTACACATTCACTTGGCAAGCCAGCACTTCCCCCAGCCAAACAAGAGATGGTGAAATAAAAACAGAAATGCTGGAAAAACTCAGGTCTGACAGTATATTTGGAGAGAGAAACAAAATGTTTCAAGTCGATTACGACTCTCCTTCAGAGAATCATACGGATTCAAATTTTTAACTGCTTCTCTCTCCACAGATACTGCCAACTTGTTGAGTTTTTCCAGCATTTTCTGTTTTATTTCAGATTTCCAACATCTATAGTATTTTGGTGATATGATGCAAGTATCTGAGGAAATGATCTTGACCCCCCCACTATCTACAGCTAAAAATGGGGGCCCAGCAAGATAGTGGGAACTTGCCTGAATTGGAGGCAAAGTGGCTCATGCAGACCCCTTCTTGCCATTCCAGGAGCCACATAACCTTTTCTCCCAGAATGATGTGGGTTTCCTGTGGGAAGCACCACATACACCCTTCCTTAAGGAGCAAGAAGTTGAGAAATCTAAGCTGTGGCTCTATGTTGAGGCTGTCTCCATGACAAGAGTATAATGCGACTAACACTGATGTCCTACTGCGAGTGGAGTTGCTTGTGATCCTCCAGTTCCTCAGCAGTGCATCTTGAACAGGAACAGCTCGAGTCAGCTCATGTCCTTCCTCATGCTCCCAGTCTTGGCAGCACAGGAGATGGATCAGACACGCAGCACCAGCTCCAACAATCAGTCGAGGGTTAGCTAGAATTTGCCATGGAGACCCGAGCAGTCACAAATTCCCAGAGTTCCACAAAGGTGCTGAGGGAGACTTGGTAGGGGACATGAGGGATATCACCTCCTCACTGATGATGGGCTGGCATCCTCCACAAAGCCACATTCTCCTCCTGATTATCACCATCAACAACTGACCCACCTACCACACAGTGACCCACTGTGGAGCCTACCTATTCAAATTCTCCATCAGCTCGAGCAGATATTGGGTGATACCAAGTGCACCGGCAGGCTCAACCTCATCTACCTCAGCCTCCAGACTACATGATGAAAAGTCACTGAGTCAAACTGAGTGAATCCCCTGCCCTTCCATGAGGCTGAGGATTCCCATCCCCTGGGAGGTACCGATTGGACCCTCTCCCGTGGGATAAAGGACTCAAACTGACAGCCTATGGTGATGGGACGTGAGGGGAGGGAAGATGGGGTGGGGCTGCATCACCTCTTCCATGGATGGACAATCCTTGCTTCTGCGGAGTAACAACTTCTCTTTCTTTTCTTAGAGAGAAGTGGACAGATGACATCCATGTTTGACAAGGCCTCCGGTCCCATGCACTTTTTTCCCTCGCTCTGTCAGCCAAGCCCAGCCATGGAGTATATAAGTTCCACCCAAGCGGGCATGGTTTCAGGCTCAAGTACAGTCACACAGTTGCAAATGGATCACTTGAAGGAACAAGGATGCATGCAGGGTTACTTGTGGTCTAACCTCACGCTATTCAGGGGGCTGGTTTTGAGGTAATTCATGCACTCGAGGCACTAACCATGCCATTCTTCCAACAAGGCAATTCTCCTACATCCACACTGGCAGGCACAGTGACAATGGCTGCCGTTGTTGATTGCATGCCCGAGGGTTCCGATGTGGGAATCGGGAAGGAGTAGCAGCTTCAGCTGCCTGAGATGTTCTGGTGGTCCGGGAGGGAATCAGTTTTCTTGTATGTCCCACCTCCTTACAGGTGAGGCGCTGCAAACTACCCAACATCCAGAGGACAGATCCCTGGTGCTGAACAGTGAACACATTCTCTATGTCCTCCTCCATATAGACTGCAAGGAGAAGGAGATTGATCTCCCTGAGGCCAAGCAGGATCAGCATTATCCCTGACCTCCCTCCCCCAGCTGGCTTAGGTGAGCAAGGAGGAACTTACCCAGAATAAAAGAGTGGAATGCTGAAGTGACTAATCACATTGGGGGTCCACCAGCAGGAAGGTTCCATCTACCATGACCCCCTTGAAGGCCAGGTGCATTGCCTGCTCGATCTTTGGAAAGAACATGCTATTCCCATACATTTTCAAGTCCACGGCAATGGCAAAAGGGCCAACAACCATGGCCATAGCATCAAGGCCTGCCTTGATTATCATATTGGGGTTCGTGTAGCTCTTCAGCCTGTGCTTTTTAATGATTAAAGTGAATATTGATGGGGCTGCAGGAGCACTGGCTGTAGCAGAGGCAGCCACTCCCACATAGCTCCTCACAGGCCTCAACCATCAGCAAAGGTGGTGTTGCCACTGAAGCTTTGTGAACTACACTTTCCCCAAGTCTGAGGCCTGATAACAGCCTTCATCCTTCATATGCATAAAGTAAAGACTCCCCCCTGCCCCCAAAGATTAGGGAGGGAGGGAGAGTGACTTCCTCCCACTTCTGCTGTTCAAAGAGACAACAATTATTAAAGAGACCAAAGGTCAAGTCAATTGCCTCTTAAGGAAAGCGAGAGCAGAAGGGGGGAAGGAGGAAAGTTAAAGGATGGGATCGCAACTTAAAAGTCAGGCTCCATGGGTGGGGGGTGCTGCAGGCTGCACCTTGGACCTCTCAGGGACAAAGGAGGGGAATTATGCTTAGAACCCAAGGCAAAAGGGGAGATCCTAAATGAATACTTTGCATCGGTATTCACAAAGGAGAGGGACTTGTTGACTGGGACTGTCTCAGAGGGAGGTGTTGACCCGTTAGAGAGAATCTCCATTACAAGGAGGAAGTGTTAGGTTTTTTAGGTAACATTAAAACTGACAAATCCCCAGGGCCTGATGGCATCTATCCTAGACTGCTCAGGGAGACAAGAGATGTAATTGCTGGGCCTCTGACGGAAATCTTTGTCTCTTCATTGGACACAGGTGAGGTCCCTGAGGATTGGAGGATAGCGAATGTGGTACCGTTATTTAAGAAGGGTAGCAGGGATAACCTAGGTAATTATAGGCCAGTGAGCTTGATGTCTGTGGTAGGGAAGTTGTTGGAGAGGATTCTTAGAGGCAGGATGTATGCACATTTAGAACGGAACAATCTCATTAGTGACAGACAGCATGGTTTTGTAAGAGGGAGGTCGTGCCTTACAAATTTGGTGGAGTTTTTTGAGGAAGTGACAAAAACGGTTGACGAAGAAAGAGCTGTGGATGTCATCTATATGGGTTTCAGTAAGGCATTTGACAAGTCCCTCAAGGCAGGTTGGTTAAGAAGGTTAAGGCTCATGGGATACAAGGAGAGGTGGCTAGATGGGTAGAAAACTGGCTTGGCAACAGCAGACAGAGGGTAACAGTCGAAGGGTCTTTTTCTGGCTGGAGGTCTGTGACCAGTGGTGTTCCGCAGGGCTCTGTACTGGGACCTCTGCTATTTGTGACATATATAAATGATTTGGAAGAAGGTGTAACTGGTGTTATCAGCAAGTTTGCGGATGACACGAAGATGGCTGGACTTGCGGATAGCGATGAACATTGTCAGACAATACAGCTGGATATAGATAGGCTGGAAAATTGGGCGGAGAAATGGCAGATGGAATTTAATCCAGATAAATGCGAAGTGATGCATTTTGGAAGAACTAATGTAGGAGGGAGTTATACAATAAATGGCAGAGCCATCAAGAGTATAGAAACACAGAGGGATCCAGGTGTGCAAGTCCACAAATCCTTGAAGGTGGCAGCACAGGTGGAGAAGGTGGTGAAGAAGGCATATGGTATGCTTGCCTTTATAGGACGGGGTATAGAGTATAAAAGCTGGAGTCTGATGTTGCAGCTGTATAGAATGCTGATTAGGCCACATTTGGAGTACTGCATCCAGTTCTGGTCGCCACACTACCAGAAGGACGTGGAGGCTTGAGAGAGTGCAGAGAAGGTTTACCAGGATGTTGCCTGGTATGGAGGGTCTTAGCTATGAGGAGAGATTGGGTAAACTGGGTTTGTTCTCCCTGGAAAGACGGAGAATGAGGGGAGACCTAATAGAGGTGTACAAAATTATGAAGGGGATAGATAGGGTGAACAGTGGGAAGCTTTTTCCCAGGTCAGAAGTGACGATCACGAGGGGTCACGGGCTCAAGGTGAGAGGGGCAAGGTATAACTCAGATATCAGAGGGACGTTTTTTACACAGAGAGTGGTGGGGGCCTGGAATGCGCTGCCAAGTAGGGTGGTGGAGGCAGACACGCTGGCATCGTTTAAGACTTACCTGGATAGTCACATAAGCAGTCTGGGAATGGAGAGATACAAACGAATGGTCGAGTTGGACCAATGAGCGGCACAGGCTTGGCGGGCCGAAGGGCCTGTTTCCTGTGCTGCACTGTTCTTTGTGGGGATTATGAAAGTCTCCGCTAATGATCTTTCTTGTAGGGGGAATGTAGACCCTGGATGACCAGAACTGTCCAGGCACAGTCCTCCACAGGCCTTATTGATGGTATTACAGAAAACCTCACCATTGTCCTGGGCTAGGCAATGAGGAAGGGGGCTTATTAGTGTGCATGGCCTAAACAATTTTCCAGAGCATAGACACATGCTCATCATAATCTTGCAGTCTCCGTCTCCTCTGTTGCATAGACACACAGACACAGCGTGCACACACACACACACACGTCAATGAGCAGGTTATCACTTGATGGGGTGGTAATTGTCTGGTTTGTATTTGTCCTACTTTTTTGTGGGCAGGACATGTCTATGTAATTGTCCACATTGCCAGGTAGATGCCAGTGTTCTAACTATGATAGAAGAGCTTGGCTAGGGTTATGGCAAGCTGTAGAGCACAAGTCTTCAATTCTACTGCTGGAATATTGTCAGGGCCCATAGCCTTTACAGTATTCAGTGCTTTTAGTCATTTCTGGATATCACGTGGAGTGAATTGAATTGGGTCAAGACTGACATCTGTGATGCTGGGGATCTTTAGAGGAGGTTGAAAATGGTTGCAAATGTTTCAGTCTTGTCTTTTTCACTAATGTGCTGGGTTCCCCACCATTGAGAATGGGGACATCTGTTCACCCTCCTCCTCCAGTTAGTTGTTTAATTGGCCACCATCACCATCATTCGCAACTGGATGTGGCAGGACTGCCGAGCTTAGATTTGATCCGTTGGTTTTACGATCACTTAGCTCTATCGTATGCTCTTTCCATGGTTGGCATGCAAGTAGTCCTGTGCTGTAGCTTCAACAGGATGACACCTTATTTTCAGCTATGCCTCATGCTGCACTCTTCATTGAAGCAGAGTTGATCCCCCAGGTTCATGGTAATGGTAAAGCGGGGAGATATGGCAGACCTTGAGGTTACAGATTGTGGGTGTGTACAATCTGCTGCTGCTGATGGCCCAAAGCGTCTCATGGAAGCCCAGTTTTGAGTTGCTCCATCTGTTCAAAATCTATCCATTTAGCATGGTGGTAGTACCACACAAGGCAATGGAAAGTATCTTCACTGTGAAGATGAGACTTCATCTCCACAAGGACTGTGCAATGGCTACTCTTACCAACTCAGTCTTGGACAGATGCACCTGCAACAGGTAGATTGGTGAGAACGAGGTCAGATAGCTTTTTCCTTCTTGTTGGGTCCCTCACCACCTGCCACAGATCCAATCTTTTTAAAATTTTTACTCCATTCTTAAAGTTACAAAGCCAATGCACAGACTGGACATGGCAAGCCCTAAATCCATCTCCCTGCTTGCTCCAAAAACCAATTCAAAATTCAAATTGAATCCAATTCATGAGAAAGACATGTAAGATCCAAGCTGACAAGAAAAGGTATTGCACCTGATCCTGGGCAAGATCCAATGCTTGATCTTAGCCAAAAGGATCCAGTCTTTTTTTAAATTTTACTCCATTCTTAAAGTTACAAAACCAATGCTCAGAGTGGACCAGGCAAACCCAAATCCATTCCTTGCTTGCTCCAAAAACCAAATTCAAATGAACCCAATTCAAGATCCCCACAAGAGAAACAAACAAGACCCAAGCTGACAAGATAAGGCATTGCACCTCATCTTGGGCTTGATCCAATGCTTGATCTTAGCCAAAAAAGCCGAGACTTAATGCCCACAATCTGCCTACAATTAAACCAAATGAATATACAATTAACACCTGGTGGTGTTCGAGGCCTGACCATCTTCAGCTGCTTCATCAATGACCTCCCTTCCATCTTAAGGTCAGAAGTGGTGATGCACACTGGTGGCTGCACAGTGTTTCGTTCCACTTGCTATTCCTCAGATAATGGAGTAATCCATGCAGAAAGACCCGGACAACATTCAGGTGTGGGTTGATAAGTAGCAACTAATATTCATGCCATCTTTAATAAATGAGGATCTAAACACTATTCTTTGGCTTTCTATGGAATTACCAAACTTGATCACCCACCATCAATATACTGGGGGTCACCAGAAACTAAACCAGATGAGGGACTTGAAACACTTTGGCTACAAGAGCAAGTCAGACGCTGGGGATTCTGCAATAACTAACACACTTCTTGAATCCTCAAAGCTTTCCCACTATCAACAACACTCAAGTTCAATACCATCCAAGACATAGCACCCCACTTGATTAGCACCCATCCACCACCTCAGTCACACTTTCTTCCATCAATACACTCAGTATGCAGTGTGTACTATCTGCAAGATGCACCTGTTAGGCCTTCTTCAGCAGCTCATTCCAAATCTATGACCCAGGACAACGGCAGCAGGTGCACACGAAAACTACCATCTGCAAGTTCCTCTCCAAGTCATACACCATCCTGAAGTGAAAATAGATCATTGTTTCTTCATTGTCACTGGGTCAAAATCCTGGAACTCGCTACCAAACATGCTTGCTTGGTTTCATCGGTCAGAACATTGAATACAGGAGTTGGGACGTCTTGTTGAAGTTGAACAAGACATTGGTAAGGCCACACTTGGAATACTGTGTGCAATTCTGTTCATCCCATTATAGAAAGGATATTATCAAACTAGAAAGAGTGCAGAAAAGATTTACTAGGATGCTACTGGGACTTGATGGATTGAGTTATAAGGAGAGGCTGAATAGACTGGGACTTTTTTCTCTGGAGCATAGGAGGCTGAGGGGTGACCTTATAGAGGTCTATAAAATAATGAGGGGCATAGACAAGGTAGATAGTCAATATCTTTTCCCAAATGTGGGGGGGTCTAAAACTAGAGGGCATAGGTTTAAGGTGAGAGGGGAGAGATACAAAAGTGTCCAGAGGGGCAATTTTTTCACACAGAGGGTGGTGAGTGTCTGGAACAAGCTGTCAGAGCTAGTAGTAGAGGCGGGTACAATTTTATCTTTTAAAAAGCATTTAGATAGTTACATGGGTACAATGGGTATAGAGGGATATGGGCCAAATGCAGGCAATTGGGATTAGCTTAGGGGTTTTAAAAAAAAGGGTGGCATGGACAAGTTGGGCCGAAGGTCCCGTTTCCATGCTCTACAGCTCTATGACTCTAACACTGTAGATGTAGTTACACCACACGGAATGCAGTACCCTCTTCACCCCCACCTTCTCAAGCAAAACTAGGGAAAGGCAAATGAAAGCCTTGCCAACATTGCCACATCTCATGAGCAAATGAGAAGAAACGCTCTTTGGTTGATTGAAAAGCCCCATGTTCTCCGGTCTTTCTTCAATAATCTACCTTTAACAATAGGGATCAATTTTGTGTTGCGTTCTGAGCTGTTCATGCACAACTAAGTGCAACTTCTGCTTTTTAGTTACACAGTGAACTATTCAACTTCCTCTGCTGGATGGTGTTCCTCAATAACTGAACGCTAAGTAGTGAGTGCAGGAATGTGACAGGATCTCATTCCTCCGTTTAGGCATGTCCCCATTTTTTTCTCTTCTGTGCCATTTATTCAAATGACGTTTCACCTCCCAGAGTTACAACCATCCGGATATTTTAAATGACTCCTGATCACCTCATTAATTAATGTCTACTGCGCCCCACTGTTAAATCACTCACATTAAATTAGAGTGTGCTATTCCGGAATGCCAGGTCATTGCCCACATCAGTGCCGGGCAGAGTGAGTGCCCAGCCCCTCAGCTCAGCTACAAACTCTGCATCTCCAACAGAGGCCCGGGACACTCACTCCCACTTCACAGCCTCCGCCTCGATCCGCCCCAAGAGAGCTCCCCAACACCCCGCAAACATCCTCTGGCACCGACTCTTACGATGTGGGCACCGATCGATCACCCGGTCCGCCAGGGAGATTTCTTCAGCCCCCAATTCGCCATTCCTGTCCACTCTCCGGTAAAGGGGGGGGGGGGTGGGAGGGGCAGCCGGAACGGAATGCGCCCGGACTGTTCGCTTCCGGGAACCTAAAAGGCGGCGGACACGAGAACAATCACATTGGGTGGACCACTTCCGGCGGGATTTTCAGAAATGAAAGTCATTAAAAGTTGGCGGCTAAAGCGATGTAAAAGTGAGTGTCAGCTGGTGTTCAAACACACACATCTCGCCCTCATGGTGGTTGTACAGCAGCAACTATAATTTTACCAGAACGAACATACTGAAATATGAAATAAAAAAACAGAAAATACTCAGCAGGTTATGGCAGGACCTGTGTTAGAGACAGAAACTGAGTTAACATTGCAGTAAGAAGTCTCACAACACCAGGTTAAAGTCCAACAGATTTATTTGGTAGCAGAAGCTTTCGGAGCGCTGCTCCTTCATCAGGTAAGTGGGAGTTCTGTTCACAAACAGGGCATATAAAGACACAAACTCAATTTACAAGATAATGGTTGGAATGTGAGTCTTAACAGGTAATCAAGTCTTAAAGGTGCAGACAATGTGCGTGGAGAGAGGGTTAAGCACAAGTTAAAGAGATGTGAATTGTCTCCAGGCAAGTCGTGGGGGTTACAGATAGTGTGACATGAACCCAAGATCCCGGTTGAGGCCGTCCTCATGTATGCGGAACTTGGCAATCAGTTTCTGCTCAGTGATTCTGCATTGTGTGTCGTGAAGGCTGCCTTGGAGAACGCTTACCCGAAGCTCAGGCTGAATGCCCATGACTGCTGAAGTGTTCCCCAACAGGAAGAGAACACTCTTGCCTGGTGATTGTTGAGCGGTGTTCATTCATCCGTTGTCGTTGCGTCTGCATGGTCCCCCCAATGTACCATGCCTTGGCACATCCTTTCCTACAGCGTATCAGGTAGACAATGTTGGCCGAGTTGCAAGAGTATGTACCGTGTACCTGGTGGATGGTGTTCTCACGTGAGATGATGGCATCCATGTCGATGATCCGGCACATCTTGCAGAGGTTGCTGTGGCAGGGTTGTGTGGTGTCGTGATCACTGTTCTCCTAAAGGCTGAGTAGTTTGCTGCGGACAATGGTCTGTTTGAGGTTGTGCGGTTGTTTGAAGGTGAAAAGTGGGGGTGTGGGGATGGTTTTGGCGAGATGTTCGTCTTCATCGATGACGTTGAAGGCTCCAGAGAAGGTGTCGTAGCTTCTCCGCTCCAGGGAAGTACTGGATGACGAAGGGTACTCTGTCCGCCATGTCCCGTGTTTGTCTTCATAGAAGAATCTTTGAAACCCTACAGTGCAGAAAGAGGCCGTTCAGCCCATCGAGTCTGCACTGACCACAATCCCACCCAGGCCCTACCCCCAAATCCCTACATATTTACCCGCTAATACCTCTAACCGACGCATCTCAGGACACTAAGGGGCAATTTTAGCATAGCCAATCAACCTATCCCGCACATCTTTGGACTGTGGGAGGAAACCGGAGCACCCGGAGGAAACCCACGCAGACACGAGAAGAATGTGCAAACTCCACACAGACAGTGACCCTAGCTGGGAATCGAACCCAGGTCCCTGGAGCTGTGAAGCAGCAGTGCTAACCACTGTGCTACCGTGCTGCCCTTCTGAGGAGGTTGATGTGCTTTTTCGCTGTGGCGCGTCGGAACTGTCGATCGATGAGTCAAGCGCCATATCCTGTTTTTATGACGGCATCTTTCAACGTCTGGAGGTGTCTGTTGCGATCCTCCTCATCTGAGCAGATCCTGTGTATATGGAGGGCTTGTCCATAGGGGATGGCTTCTCTAACATGCTTAGGGTGGATGCTGGAGAAGTGGAGCACCGTGAGGTCATCTGTAGGCTTGAGGTACGGTGAAGTGTTGAGGTGACCGTCCTTGATGGAGATGTGCAGCGTCTGCTTGGTCTCCCCAATGTACCATGCCACGGGACATCCTTTCCTGCAGCCGAATGCAACCGATTCCGGAGAGTAGTCCATAATGAGTCTGATGGTGGGATGGAACTTGTTGATGTCATCATATAGTTGTTTCAGTGATTGTTCGGAAATAGTGATAGTACGAACATTTCAGGTCAGTGAGCTTTAATCTGAATGGGGAATAGTGAGAGATCTAATAGATTTTTGAACAAGGGGTGAGTGGGACAGGGAAGGAATGTGATTTGGATGGACGACAGGACAGATTGAATTACAGAATAATTAGTCTTCCAGAGGAAAAGGGAATGGATTTGGGGCAAGAAAGGAAACAAAAGATGTGCCTTGAGATAGTGTGCTGTTAACAGAAAGAGAAAAAACTCAGAAGAAGAAAAGGAAATAAAATGAGTGCTGAGATTTTGGTCTGAAATTGTTCAACTTAATGTTGACTCCAGAGTTTTGGATGACCTCGTGTTTACAGAGGGTGGAATGTGGGAAGCCAGCCAGAAGTCTGTTGGAATAGTCGAGTTGAGAGGTACCATGCATGCAGGCTTCTGCAGTAGATTGGGGTGGCATGTGGCACACTATACTGCTGCCTCAGTGCCAGGGACCTGGGTTCAATTCCCAGCTTGGGTCACTGTCTGCGCAGAGCCTGCATGTTCTCCCCGTGTCTGCGTGGGTTTCCTCCAGGTGCTCCGGTTTCCTCCCACTGTCCAAAAGATGTGTTGGTTAGGTGCAATGGCCATACTAAATTCTCCCTCAGTGTACCCGAACAGGTGCCGAAGCATGGCAACTAGGAGATTTTCACAGTAACTTCATTGCAGTGTTGCTGTAAGTCTACTTGTGACGCTAATAGATAAACTTTAAAAACTTTAAACAGATTAGCTGAGATGGGGACAAAGTCGTGGAAATAGTGATAGACATTTATGAGGTCAGAAGCTTTTCTTGGGATCAAAAATAATACCAAGGTTGCAAACAGACTGGCTTAATCTCAGAATGCTGTCAGGGAGAGGAGTGGGGTCAGTAGCTACAGAACAGAGTCTGTTACAGGGACTGAAAACAGTGGCTTCAGTCTTTCCAATATTTAATTTAATAGCATAAAAGGGAAAGTTCTTATCAGTTCAGTGATTTCTAATTGATTGCAGCATGGGGAGTTCAACAGAACACCCAATGGAGAAGCATAAAATCAGTAAAACCAACCTCTGAAATTCCAAATTTAAGTGTGCTTGTGTAGATTCCGGAAGTTCCAGTCAGTTTTGAACACTGGTTTAGGTTGAGTGGAATTTTCAGAGTTTCAAACAACCAAAGAGTATTTAACTGGCCATTTATCTTATTCCTGTTTGTGGGACTTTGAAGTATGCAAATTGCTGCTACATTTACCCTCAAGGTAACAATGCATACACTTCTGAAATACTTTGTAGATTGCGAAATGCTTTGAGTCATCCAATGTAAGGTACTTGTAAGTGAAACTCTGTTTTACCTGTGCTTTGTTCCTTTATGCCACATATTAATTTCCTATGATTTATTTAAGGAAAAGCAGTTTTATTTCAAATGGATAGCAGCTGGGGTAATCATATTGTGGTTCCTTCTGCAGTTTCATTCAACGTTGCAGGAAAACAGCGTTGATCACGTGGCGCTTGAAACTGAAATCCATGGCCAAGGCTTTGTAGCTTGAACAGTTTTGTACTGAAGACAAGTTCAAATAGGTATCAGTCTATTATCAATTGCCCCACTCCAATAATTATTGTCCATTCCTTATCTGAACGTTTTGACTGAAGCATTTTACTATTTTGACTTAATCTAATGAAAACACGTTATTAATTATAAATGCATTATTAACTATTTGTTCGTCTGTTGTATCCTTTTTCCTAGGGAACCTCATGAATGAGAAGAGATCCTTTGTACTTGCCTCAATATTATGTCTTCATGACACTTGTTTTCTATATCCAGCTTGTCACAAATGTGGATCTCGGTTATTTTTAAATGTTGGCAGGTATGAAGTTAAGGTGGCAAAGTGTTTTCAGATGAAAATATTATATTTCATTGTTGAATTTTATGTACCTTTTCATATTTGTCTTTCTCTATTTAAACCTCTGCATTTTAAATTACAACTTTGACACCTCGCATCACTTTGAAGCTTTGATGATTGACACAACTTGGTTTATGTTCCTCTGATATACCCGGCTAAAACGTATTTGAAAATTACATTTGAAAATATTGAAAGAATCGCCCTGACGACTCTGGGGAAATTCTTCCCTGTGAGAAATTTCTCATTTTGGCAATCAGATTAAGATTGGGAGTTTACTGTATGAAAAATCCTTGGATTAACCCCATGTTTATCATTGTGAAAAATTGACACATCAACACTGCATAATTGTTACTTTCCATTTTATGTAGCATCCCGGAGAATCTATAATGACCTGGGAATAGAATTTATATTTCATAAGCTAACCCAATAAGTCACAAGAAACAATGGGGGAATATAAATCATGTCCGATGGGTTCAAGTCCCCATCAATGACTGGCACACAATATAGGCCAGTATTTCAGTGTGGTACTGAGGGAATGCTGTTTGTTTCAATGGCACCCTTGTGATGAGATATTATGCCAACAAAAATGCCTGTTCAAGTGAATGTGAAAGATCCAATGGCATAATTCAAAAAAATTTATTTTGGTGTCTGAACCATCTATTCTCAATCAACAACATTTAAAGACAAAACTTGCATTTATATAGTGATATAGTAAAACACCCTAATGATTTTCACAGAAGTGTTATTAGCCCAAAAAAAGAAAGGCTTGCATTTATATAGTGCCCCTAAACATTTTATAGCCAATACTGTTGTAGTGCAGGAAAATTGGCCATCGAGTCACAAGGAGGTGATATTAAGACATGCGACAGAATCTTGCAAGGAGATAGGATTTAAGGAGGAGAGCGAGGCAGGAGCAGAGAAGATAATGGAGAAATTCAGAACTTGGGACCAGGACAGCTAAAGGCATGGCCACCAATAAAGGCCATTGGGAATTGGAGAAACAGAGTTTACAGAGGGCTGCGGGGCTGGAGAAGATTACAGAGATAGGGATGGGCAAGGCCATGGAGGCATTTGAACACTGGAATGAGAATTTTTAATTCAAGGTCCTGCTGAACCCCAGAGTCAGTGGAGAATGGCGATCACCGTGGGTGATGGGTGAACGTGACTTTGTGTGAACTAGGATAATTGCAATAGAATTTTGGTTGAGTTTAAGTTTACAGGTGTGGAGGAAGAAAAGCTGACCGAGAGACATTGAAATAATTGAGTCTGAAGAAGGAAAAACTCTCCATTGGTTGGAGTCATACCTCGCAAAAAGGAAAATGGTTGTGATTGTTTTAGGCCAATCGTGTCAGCTCAAAGATATCGCTGGTAGCAGTTTCTAGGTTGGTGCCCTAAGCTCAAACGTCTTCTGCTGCTTCATTGATGACCTTGCTTCCAACGTATGTTCAGAAGTGGGGATGTTCACTAATGATTACATGTGTTTCGATACTAAATCAGTCCATGCCCACCTGCAGCAAGACATAGACTAAATTTGGGCTTGGAATAATAAATGGCATAAATGCCACACAAGTGCAAGACATTGATCATCTCCAACTAGATAGAATCTAACCATCTCCTCATGACATTCAATAACATTACCATCGCTGAATCTCCCACCATAAACATCCTGGGGGTTACCATTGATCAGAAACTGAACTGGACCAGCTATATATATATCTTTTTATTCGTTTTACTGGATGTCGCTGGCTAGGTCAGCATGCATTACCCATTTCTAGTTGCTCTTCAGAAAGTGAAGGAGAGCTGCCTTCTTGAACCACTGCAGTCCTTGAGGTGTAGGTACACCCACAATGCTGTTAGGTGGTGCTGTTGCCAGATATCTCCTGCTGTTGTCCTAGATGGTAATGGTCGTGGGTTTGGAAGGTACTGCCTAAAGAACCTTGGTGAGTTCCTGCCGTGCATCTTGTGGATGGTACACATGGCTGCCACTACGTCGGAGGTGGGGAGGTTGAATGTTTGTGGAAGGGGTAGCAATCAAGCAAGCTGCTTTGTGTTGGATGGCGTTGAGCTTCTTGAGTGTTGTTGGAGCTGCATTTGTTCAGGCAAGTGGAAAGTATTCCATTACACTCCTGATTTGTGCCTTCCAGGTGGTGGACAAGCTTTGGGGAGTCAGGTTGTGAGTTACTCACCACAGGATTCCTAGCCTTTGACCTGTTCTTGTAGCCACAGTATTTGCATAGCTAGTCCAGTTCAATTTCTGGTCAATGGTAACCCCCAGGATATTGATAAGGGGGATTCAGCGATTGGGGGGGACTCAGTGATGGTAATGCCATTGAATGTCATGGGGTGATGGTTACATCCTCTCTTGTTGGAGATGGTCATTGTCTACCACTTGTATGGCGCGAATGTTACTTGCCAGTTGCCGGCCCAAGCCTGAATATTATCCAAGTTTTGCTGCATTTGGACATGAACTGCTTCTGTGGCTACAAGAGCAGATCAGAGGCTGGGAATTCTATGGTGATTAACTCACCATCTGACTCTCAAAGTCTTTACACCATCTAAAAAGCACAAGTGAAGATGTGATGGAAAACTCTCCACTTGCCCGGATGAGTGCTGCTGCAACAACAAAACAAGAGGCTTCATGGCATCCAAGACAAAGCAACCCACTTAATTGGCACCCCATCCATCAAATTAAACATCCACTCTCTCCACCGCTGACACACAATGGCAGCAGTGTGTACCATCTACAAGACGCACTGCAGGAACTCTCAAATGCTCTTTCGAAGGCAATTTTCATATCCACGACCACTACCACCTAAGGACGAGGGCAACAAATGCATGGGGACACCATCAACTTCAAGTTATGCTCCAAACCAAGCACCATCCTGACTTGGAAATATTTTGTTACTGGATCAAATCCAAGAACTCCCTTCTTAACAGCGCTGTAGGTATATCTGCGCCACACCATGGACTGCTGTGGTTCAAAAAGGGGTTTACCACCACCATCTTGAGGGCAATTAAAGATAGGCAATAAATACTTGCTTTGCCAGCAATGTGACATTTCAATAACAAATCTTAAAAACTTTAGTACAAAGTAACCTTCTGTAAAGTTTTTAATTCACATTTCCCATTTCTAAGGCCTGACTGAATTATTTTCATTTCATTTCTGTGCCTACGGAAGTTCCAAGTGAATTTGAAATAAGCATCTTGACAATTGCATCCTTTTGACATTAAAACAAACCAAGTGTAGTTTTTTGCTCGTGAAAGTTTTCTTTTTAAGGTCATTGGCAATGGTGGGTGAATGTGTACATGTGCATTCAATTCTCCCAGTCTCCAGGTGTGCAGTGCAGTTTACTATGTAATGCTTGAAGCATAAGAAATGCGTGCATTGTGAAAACTGAATTATAGTGATCTTCTATCCACCAATTCTTCTGTAGGTTCCATTGCCCAAAACATGCCTGTGTGTCCACAGCACAGGATGCAAATTACAGATACAGACTTTCTGTTAAAGTTGCCAGGAGGAATGACATATTTAACATTACTGTTTTTGGGAGCTGTCTCGAACCTTATTTTGGGACAACAGCAGGACACCTACACAGGTAAAAATTTAATCTTTTAAATAGTCTTGCTAACACCTTCAGGCCTGATTATAAAATGTAAAGTTTCATTAATTATAGTCAAAGAATAACTTTATGTATCATAATAATTAGATTTCTTTAACAATCTAAGTTAAGAATAAAATCTAAAGTATTTTGAATGCTGAAAGAAATGCGACCTGCGCATTTCCCAGGTGGGGACATTACAAAATTTTAAAATACGTGCTACGTTCAGAATAGAGAGAATGGATGACCCAAAATACAGAAATATCCGTATTTCTATTCAACCTGTAGAAACAGAAACTTCAATAATAACACAAAAATCTTTAACAACAATATCCATAGTCAAAACTAGAGTGGCAAAAATCAGGTTGCAGTTTTTAATTGAAGATTATTTAGTTTGTCGCTCAGAACATCTATTTGATCAGGTAGCTTATTAAATACAGTTTTTCTTTAATACAGCGGTTTGTCAGGGCCATGCAAGTGATGTCTCATTGTGATGAACGATCTTGTTCTGCAAAGAGATATAAAAGGAATATGTCAGAAAAAGGATTATGAGCGATGAGTGCCAGAGTACAACACAAGCCATGAGTGTGTGAACATGTAGTGTTAAGGATCATTTTGCTGGCAAGTAGTTAGTGCTTGTTATTTGGCACATTTAATGAACACCATGATCAGCACACAAAGCAGTGTACAAACATGAAAATACCTATTCATTTAGAAAGTAGAATATTCGGTAAACGTGCTGCTTTTTGTGGGACACTGGCTGCAAGGTGCGATGCTGTGTGAATGACTATGTCAGGCTGTTGCTTCACTAGTCTGTGGATCAGCTCATCCAAGTTTGTCATAAGTGCCCAAATGTTAGTGAGGAGAACTGTGGAGTTGGCTGGACTGGGTGTGTCTTTGTCATCCCTGTGCCTATGTCAATGCCAGGCAGTCTGTCCATTTTTTTTTTAATTAGACTATTTTTTAACGGTCTGATTTGACTGTGGGTTGCTTGGCCATTTCAGGCAGCAGTTTGCAGTCAGCCACATTTCTATGCTATGGGCTATACTGGGAAAGGTCCCCTCCTGGATGGATATTAGTGAACCAGATGGGTTTTTATGACACTTTAATTTCATTTTTGCCATTATGGATACCAGCTTTGTATTCAACTTTTATTTAATTAACTAAATTTATATGGTTGGATTTGAACTCTTGTTTCTGAATCAGTACTAGTCTCGTAACAAAAACACAATGCATCAAACTTTGACATTCTTTGCTGCACTGACTATATTTTTGAGGAATAAGGTAATAATTATACAGTTAATAATTCAATACTGTTGTTTCAGCACATCAGCAATACAGGGTACACTGGTATTCACACTGAGCTGCTGTTGGCAGGAAAATGAATACATTTATGTGTTAATCCTACACCATATGCAACAATTGCAGACTTTGTAATAATTTTGGAGGTGTACAGACTTGCAACTCTTAACTATTGTTAATCTCATTCTTGTAGGTTATTATTTTCTCTGAAGTTTTGTGTTTCGTATTCTCACTGATATTATGTTATGTTTCCTGCAACATGGCTAACTTCATGTTGTGCAGATTTGCATATGTAATGCTTTTGATAGTTGTGGCACAAGCCCTAGCCCATCAACATGATTTTCTAAGTGTAGCTCTGATGACACTAATCGGGTTATGTTGATCCATTACTCTCCTTCCTTCTAATCATGCAGCATCTTCAAATTTAAATAGGTACTGTGAAGATTTGAAAAATAAATTGCAAAAACCAGAGGGAGTTAAGGCTCAGGATTTGCTCATCCAGGCTGTGGAACACTGCTTTATTGGGAGAAGCTTTATCTTCGGAGTGAAGGTAATTTCTGCACTTTATCCGATAGGAATGTGCTTCTTCTTTAGAAATCCAGAGTCAAAACAATTTCCTGTCTCTGGTGAGAGAACAGATCCTTTCTCCCAATAATTTCATAGTGATTAAAAATAATTAATCCAAGTGATGTTTAAAAACCCAAGGCTTATTAACAGGGGAGGAAGTCTGGAAAATTCCTCTTCAGTCCCTCGAAGCAATGGAGTCTAGTCAGGAAGACCATTGAAAATGGCTTGGATTACTTGCCACCTCCCTTGTGTATGATGCAATTTCAGCCCCAGCCAGGAAACAGTCCAGGTCTCTTGTAGATATATAGTGAACCAATATAAATGCTGCATAGTTGCAATAAACATAGTTAAAATATTGGTCAGAATGAAGGTGGCTTGCCCTGTTTTAGTCGGGTTAATCACCTATACGTTGGGTGGAATTTTCAGATCCAATTTCTTTTGCAGCCAGTCAAATTCATATTGAGGGTTTTTTGAAAGAAATATGAATGTGAGAAGTGGCTGCACTTAAAAACATGTTTTGTTGTTCTGGAATATGTTTTTGTAGTTTAAAAAAAAATATTTGAGTACTTCAAAGTTTAGGGAGGGAGTTTGGTGAATATAAATGTCGATTTTGCAATGTTCTGGAAATGTTCAGCTGCAATTTAATGTCTTTACATTTTAGATTATATTTAAGATTGTAGATTTATATAATCAGATTTTATATTTGTAGTTAAATCTTAAACTTATTCCATTTCAGATTTTTTTTTTGAATTCACAGGCATCTGAATTTGTATCTGGCATCAAGTTGTCATCTCTGAGTCCCTTACACACTACCATCAACAAGAATAAATACAAAAAGCACCTGGTAGCCTGCCAGATTGCAGTGCCAAACACTGCAGTCTATGGATGTACTGTTATCAATTATTACAAGAAGCTATTGGACTCAGAGAGTATCCAAGATTTGTTTCCCATTCCACTACTATCTGACAGTCCTTTTATTGCTGTTGACCAATCCAGTACCATGACAAAGAGCTTGACAAGTTTGTTATCTGGTAACACTCAATCCTTCACGCAGTTAAATGTTGCTAACCGATTATCAAATCCTTGGCTACAGGATTTTACGCTTGCTTTATGCTCTGTTGATTGTATTACTATAGGAGAACTTTCAACAGCAGAAACTAGCAGGTTTGGTTCAAAATGGAACATCAGCCTCCCTTGCCATGTAGAGGAGGCAAGCCAGAACAGGAAGAATCATAAAAGTATCTTGTCAGCTTTTTCTACTTCAGCTTCACAAAATAGCAGTGATATCAACAGCTGTAGTACAAATGCAATCCTGAGTCTCCCATCAAGTTTGGAAATACAAAGGTTATCAACTAATGACTGTACAGGTCAATATTATAGTACCAGCTTTGATGAATTACAGGAAGACTGCTTCAAGTCTAGTTTTGATACACAAAGATGTTACATGCAAAAGCCTGAGGACCCATTGACTAATGGCAAAGACCGTGTTGAGTTTCAGCCTGTTGATAAATCTTATTGTTTACTAGAGGACAGTTGGAAATTCACACAGGACAAGTTCCCAACGGAGGACAATGATGCTATATTATGGGATGACTTACCGTTTTCAGAAAGCCTAAATGAATTTTTAGCAAAGGTGGAAGCAAATCACCAAAGATGTGACGAGAAAATTGCATTGCTCACTTGTGTGAGTGCTGTTGGTGGTTCCGTACATTCCTGTAGTTTGCAAAATCCCGAACCTGATAACCTTCCCAATGGAATGCGAGAGCAGAATTCCAGAACCAGAGATGTGTATACAGATTTTACTAACTGTAATTTAACTGGAACTAGAAAAAACCATGTTGATTCTAACAATCCAAAGGCTCTCTTAAATGAGATAGTCGATGGTTTCAAAAGTGATACTATCATAGGAAATGAGTTATGTCGAGCAACAGCATCACCATTGTGCTCAGATGATGGCTCTATTCCCATTGATGTGCACACTCCCAATCAGGAGGCAGTTGTGCAGATTTGCAATATCTTTGTAAACCCTGGAAGTGCAGGTAATTGCAGTGCCAAACATGCTCAGATGTGTGAACCAAATCTGCACAACCTTGAAGTGGAGCAGATGGGTGAATATTCAAGTTTTCTGTCTGAACATAAAGCTACTGAAGTTAACAAGCTCACAGATCCCTTTTACACTACAAATGAGTCTTATTTACTGAATAAGTTTGATTTTTCAACTCTACTCCATTCTGTGAAAAAAGTAAAGAAAAAAATTCACAATGAGTTTCAAGATCAAATATGCATTAAAAGATGCCGTGTAGATGCATGTGACATTAAACCTGCAAGTAGATCTCAACTGTCATCTACTTTTAATCTCTGTACAAACATCTCATTCCAAAATATGTGCATCAACCCCACTGAGCAAGAGTACAACGTCTCTGGAGATCTCTTCAATGATACTGGAGGTAATAAAGAGGAACCTTCAATATGTTTCAAAACAAACCTGTGCGTTCCATCTAAACCGACATCTACATCTAAAGCATTCAATGAGACAAACTGTAAGCTGAGTGAGCAGCAGTCTAATATTTCCCAATGTTTAAATGGAGCTGCTGCTGCTGTGAAAAAACAAAACAGTAATAATTCTCCAGAGAATGATTCACTGAACTTGTCTGAACATGACTTTTCAGACTCAGGGGACTTTGTCCCATTTTCTCAGTCTACGCCTGTTTCAAGATTTCAAAGTTTAAATCTTTTGAAGGGGAGAGGAACGAAAACTCTCAAAAGGACACCCTATGTTAGGCCAAGTCCAAGGCCAGCTGCTTTTAGACAAAGACAAAATAGTCAACTTAAACAGCAATCGCTCCCAATCCACAATGTGATTCTACCGCAGTCTGGGAGCAACCAAGTCTCTGTTGCATTAAATTCCTCTTTGTTAAGCAACAGTCCAATTAGCAAATCTTCTGAGAGTGACTCTGATGAATGGATTCCACCTTCGGCAACCAAAACCCAAATAATGTCATCTCATTTATCTTGTGCCTTTAATATAAACAAATCACGAGGGGTTAAACTATTTACACATGTGTCATATGCCAGTGCTGCTATGGAAACTGCTGATTCCAAGGCTACAACAGAGGGCAACAAAGAGAATGACAGCAGCAATCAATGCAGGGGCCACCTATACATGAAAAGGCCACCTGCAGGAAAGCTTACCAAACCATCATTACAGCAAAAAGTATTCAACTCAACAAAGGTTCTTCCGAACAAAACAGAAAAACTCGGGCCCCTTGTTTCTAGTGAAATTCAGATTAGGAAAAGTTTAAAAGTGAATGACTGCACCCCAGCTGCTTTTCATTCATTTGATGTAAAGAGCGAGTCACCAAGTTGTTACTCACCAGAACTATTTTAAGCAAGTACAGAGATTTTTGAAGATGAATGCAGTCGCTTGAAAGAAAGGTTTCTGGCTAGTGCAAAAACAAAAAGCAAACTATGATTCTCCTTTTAGCAAGAGAGAAAATTAGTTTTCTATTTTTGTAATTCAGAGAGAGGTGAATTTCTCTCGTGTTCTGCTGCGAAAATCCTGAAAAAGTTGACGGCTTCACTTTGAAAATTTGCTCCCTGATGTAATTATGTTAAAAGAATATCTGAACTATCCAAACATGCAACTAATACCGTCCTAAAGGAAATGTTCATGAACCCTTAGAAAAGATGTTTGTTTCTTCTTTAGGGTGTTTTCTCCCTAAGTTTATTGGCTGTAGGCAAATAGTTTTTTTTAGCTTTTGATGGCTGGGGATTGGCCTGTGATTGGCAAATTACATTTAAAAATTGCATTTGTATTGTGCCCATTGGAGCAGTATCAACAAAATTTGACACCGAGTAGGGCAGGTGCCCAAAAACCTCGTCAGAGGTTCATTTTAAGGAGCACCTTGATAGGAGAGATGCTTAGGGAAGGAATGCCAAAGCTGAGAGACAGGGCGGTGTAGTTGGAGCTGCTAATGGTGGCAATAGGAATGCACAAGAAGTAAGAATTGGAAGAGCATTGATATTTGGAGGGTTAATTGGCTGAGGAGGTTATAGGGGATAGAGAGGGTAGGACCATGGAAGGATTTTGAAAATAAGGGTGGTTTCCTGGACTCATTAAATTATGGGCAGGTATACCACAAAACACCTTTACAAAAGAAGAATCTTTTTCCTATGCTCCAGCAATTTATTAAAGTCCATGAGCACTGCCATGGAAATAAAAGTTAAAACTAATAGGGTGATGGGCTTTATTTACAGAACAATTCACTACAATATCCCTGTATAATACATTGGCTTGGCCTCAGAATGTCTTTCATTTTAGTCTCGTTCTACTGTAACCAATATTGAAAGGGTGCAGAGAAAGACCACAAGATTAATTCCCAATTTCAAACATCTTAATTCGCTAGATAGGCTGAAAGAGCTGGGATTCTTTACTTTCAAGAGACAAATGGAAGTAACGTTTGTCTTGCTCAAGAGCCAGGCAGTGGACACCTTCAACAAGAGAACACCTAACCATCTCCCCTTGAAATTTAGTTACATTAGTATGACTGAATCCTCCAGTGATTAATTGCTGGCTTTTTTAGAACATAGAACAGTACAGCACAGAACAGGCCCTTCGGCCCACGATGTTGTGCCGAGCTTTATCTGAAACCAAGATCAAGCAATCCCACTCCCTATCATCCTGGTGTGCTCCATGTGCCTATCCAATAACCGCTTAAATGTTCCTGAACTGTCTGACTCCACTATCACTGCAGGCAGTCCATTCCACACCCCAACCACTCTCTGCGTAAATAACCTACCTCTGATATCCTTCCTGTATCTCCCACCACGAACCCTATAGTTATGCCCTCTTGTAATAGCTCCATCCACCCGAGGAAATAGTCTTTGAACGTTCACTCTATCTAGCCCCTTCATCATTTTATAAACCTCTATTAAGTCTCCCCTCAGCCTCCTCTGCTCCAGAGAGAACAGCCCTAGCTCCCTCAACCGTTCCTCATAAGACCTACCGTCCAAACCAGGCAGCATCCTGGTAAATCTCCTCTGCACTCTTTCCAGCGCTTCCACATCCTTCTTATAGTGAGGTGACCAGAACTGCACACAATATTCCAAATGTGGTCTCACCAAGGTCCTGTACAGTTGCAGCATAACCCCACGGCTCTTAAACTCCAACCCCCTGTTAATAAAAGCTAACACACTATAGGCCTTCTTCACAGCTCTATCCACTTGAGTGGCAACCTTTAGAGATCTGTGGATATGAACCCCAAGATCTCTCTGTTCCTCCAGTCTTCAGAACCCTACCTTTGACCCTGTAATCCACATTTAAATTAGTCCTACCAAAATGAATCACCTCACATTTATCAGGGTTAAACTCCATTTGCCATTTTTCAGCCCAGCTTTGCATCCCAGCTTTGCACCCAGCTTGGCAGTATCTTCCAAAACTGGCCTCCACCACCACCACCAACTTGAAGGACAAGATCATCAGATGTTTAAGAAATCAATACCTCCACGTTTTCACTGCCACCCCACCCAAGTCATCTTTCATTGTGCCTTGGATATATATTATTGTCCCTTCATGGCCTATTAGTCAAAATCCAAGAACACTCAACCTAACAGCACTGTGGAACTACATAGAATCCCTACAGTGCAGAAGGACACCATTCGGCCCATTGAGTCTGCACCGACTCTCTGAAAGAGCATCCCTCCCACACTCTCTCTCCATAACCCCACATATTTAACCCCCTAACCTACACATCTTGGGACACTAAGGGGCAACTTAGCATGGCCACTCCACCTGACCCGCACATCTTTAGAGTGTGGGAGGAACCTGGAGGAAACCCACACAGACACTGGGAGAACGTGCAAACTCCACACTGATAGTGACCCGAGGTCGGAATTGAACCCAGCTGCCTGGTGGTGTGAGGCAGCAGTGCTAATCAATGTGCCACAGTGCTGCCCTTAATTATTGCACAGACTGAAGAGGTTAAAGAGGCCCCATTCACTTCTCGAGCAAATAGGAATGGACAATAAATACCAGCCTTAACCAGTGCACATCCCAATATTTTTTTAAAATTCATATAACTAGATTGATTATATGACATTCAGAAGCAATTTCTCATACTGATTCTGAAAGTCACTGATGCTTGTACTAGGAGGTAGGTGAATTAGTTTTTTCCTAAAATGTGGGAAAACATTTCCCACAAGGTGGCAGCAGAAACATGTGGAGTATCTTTCTAATTAAAAAGAAAATAAAAATATAGACATTTATTTGCAGCACTAAGTCAATAAAATGCCACATAGTTGTTTCTGTGGTGCAGTAAAATAACTAGATCCAGCACAACTAAGACCTTTCCATCTTACCCCACTCAAAAGCTCATTGCTTAAAGCACCAGCCTTGGAAATAGGAGATCCCAAGTTCAAACTGCAACAGTGCTTGCAGCTAACGCTTGTCTTTATGTTTTGGATAGAAGAGAAAAAATGTTAATGATTATGGGGAATGATCTGGGAAATGAGACTAGTTGAGTTGTTTTTGCAGAATACTGACATAGACACAACAGATTAAATAGGCATCTTCTGTACTGTAGCCATTCAATGAAAAGCCACAGTTACTATTGGCTAATTACAAATAGAGATACAGTAATGTTAGGTTTTTCTGGCAAATTTATCTCTCAATGTGGAGTTTTTATGATTGGGCAATGCCCACTTGCAAGAGTATTACCCTAATAGGTTCAACTCTTTCCCACAAACTCATTTTCCATGCTTAATTTCCATGCTTTTTGGTGCTTATGATTTTAAAATGCAAATAAATACTGCATTTCAAAACCAGCTCTTACACACTGGCCAAATTATATCCTTCCAACTACCAACAATTTGTACCTCACCCAGCATGATATGCACCACTACCTCCAAATGAATCATGCAGATCTACACAGTGCAAACCACACCCCATCTCACAACACACAGACCTCCTCCAAAGAAAGAAAAAGTATAAACTACACAAAGTTAACAGCACAATGAATGTCAGCATGTTAATCCCAAGAACTACACTGCTAGCCTCACTTTCAAACTGGGCACTGTCCCCAGAATGTAAACAAATTGTACTGATGATCCCCATAACAGTAGCATCACTGCCCCTGCTTTGGCTAATCTGCTGCAGAAACCCTTGCCCATGTCATTGTTGCCTCTCGACATCATTATTCCAATGCTTTTACAGTCGGCCCTCCACTCTTCATAAACTTCAACTCATCCAAAACGGCCACCTGTATCCCAAGTCACATCAAGTCCTGTCACTCCTGTGATTGCTCCTCATTTGACAATACCTCTTTTTAAAAATTCTTATTGTTTTCAAATCCCTCTCAAGTCTCACCTCTATAACCTCATCCGTTCTCAAAGATCTCTGCATCCCTCTAATTCTGGCCTCATGCTCCTTCCCTAAATTCATCACTCCATGATTGATGGCCCCACCTCCAGCTGTCTAGGCTGTAACCTCTGGAATTCCTTTCTTTAACCTCTCTACCTCCTTCTCCTTTAAGACACTCCTTAAAATCTACCTCTTTATATAACCTGTCTGATATCTGCTTCTGTAGATTCGTCAAATTTTGTTTGAATAGGCTTATGGAGCACCTTTGTATGTTTTACTCTGTTAAAGAGGCTATGTAAGTGAAACTGTTGAATTTCACTGTTCAAATTAATTCATACAAGCTAAGAGTTGTTTACTTGATCCAAAACCTGAAAGAAAGTTTTCCATTTAAACAGTTTATGAAGGTCACTGCACAATCAGGAATCAGATGAGATTTAGAACACAAACAAGTTTTGTTTACACACTTCAATCTCGCCTGAATTTCTCAGCTCTCTAATTGCTTTATACGCAAACCTGCAATTTCAGACACACACAGCGAGTAAGAATTTCCAAACAGTAGGGGTAGGAAAATTCTTGCCAGGCTGAGCTGGACATGTGGGGGGAATTAGGCCATCTCTTCCCTTCAGCAGTCTAACCTGACCTGTTGTGAACTTGTCCTGTGTGAATTTCCAACTGGCCTTTAATGCCTACATATATTATTATTGAAAAATTTCTGTTCTCCAATTTTCTACCTTCCTGGAAGCACTGATGTGTGCTAAAATGTAGTTCACCAACAATCCATTTTCACGTGGGGCCTTTGGTAGCATATAACAGCAGGCTTCACCAGAAATCAAAACCACAGTTAATTTTTTTTTCTTTCCTCCACATAACATGCGGGCCATCTGGCTTTTGAGTGTGGCTCATGAGACATTTTGTTGACTTGCCCACGTGCAGGGTTGCCACATTCCTCTGATTTCCAACTGCGTAGTTTTTATCAGTCACACCAATGTTACGCACTTAAAGCAAGGGCAAGTGAAGTGAGGTGCATGCTGATCGCTCACAACATTAACTCTGAAAGCCACTCACTCCCTCAGCGTCCAAAGTGTAAATATGTATTTTGATTTTACCAATTGAAGTTGATCTATTAATATATAAATGAGTAAGCATCTTCTATAACTTGTTAATGAAATATTTGGCTTGTATTAAATGTATTTAAAAAGTAAAAAGTATCTGGAATTAAGACCATGAAACCATTGTCGATTGTCAGAAAAACCATCTGGTTCACCAATGTCCCTTAGGGGAGGAAATCTGCCATCCTTGCCTGGTCTGGCCTACATGTAACTCCAGAGCCACAGCAATGCGGTTGACTCTTAACTGCCCTCAGAAATGGCCTAGCAAGCCACTCAGTTGTATCAATTGCTACAAAGTCTCAACAAAGAAATGAAACCAGACAGACCACCTGGCATCGACCTACGCACCGGGAAAGACAACGGCAAAACAAACAGCCCTGTCAACCCTGCAAAGTCCTCCTTACTTTGGATTACACCCCAGACACCACTATTACCTTTCCTGGATATGTCCTGTCCCATCGGCAGGACAGACCCAGCAGAGGTGGCGGCACAGTGGTATACAATCGGGAAGGAGTTGCCCTGGGAGTCCTTAACATTGACTCCGGACCCCGTGAAGTCTCGTGGCTTCAGGTTAAACATGGGTAAGGAAACCTCTTACTGGTTACCAGGTACCATCCTCCTTTGGCTGATGAAACAGTTATTCCTCCATGTTGAACAACACTTGGAGGAAGCACTGAGAGTGGCAAGGGCGCAAAATGTACTCTGGGGGATTTCAATGTCCATCACCAAGAGTGGCTCAGCAGCCACTGATCGAGCTGGTCGGGTCCTAAAGGATATAACTGCTAGACTGGGTCTGCAGCAGGTGGTGAAGGAACCAACAAGGGGAATTTTTTTATTTATACTTTTCCAATTCAATCAAATCAAGTCCAATTCAGAGTCTCAACAAGTTGAGACATTTTCGATCCAATCTGACAAGACAGGGCCGTCACACCTGTCTTGGGCCTGAGCTACATGAGACAAGCTTATTGGAGGAGGGGGGGGTTTCCTCCTCCAAGGCTTGATCTCATTTGCATCTTAGCCAAAAGGCCGATATACCACTTTTAAAAATTGCTTCATATGAATATGAAGCTTAAATGTAACCTAATGACTTCAACCAAGTGCAGCATCCGATCCATACTACACTTGACCTTAGCCAAAAGACCAACAAGAGGAAATTTTTATTTTTATTTTATACTTTTCCAATTCAATCAAATCAAGTCCAATTCAGAGTCTCAACAAGTTGAGACATTCCCGATCCAGGCTGGCAAGACAGGGCAAGCGACCATTTACCCTGTCCTGGGCCTGATCTACATGAGCCAAGCTGATTGGAGGAGGGAAAGCAATTCCTCCTCCAAGACTTGAGCTCATTTGCATCTTGGCCAAAAGGCCGAGATACCGCTTTTAAAAATTGCTTCATATGAAACATATGAAGCTTCAATGTAACCTAATGACCTCAACCAAGTGCAGCATCCGCATAACTACACTTGATCTTAGCCAAAAGGCCGAGAAAGACCAACAAGAGGAAATAACATACTTGACCTCACCCTTATCAATCTGCCGGCTGCAGATGCATCTGTCCATGACAGTATCGGTAAGAGTGACCACCGCACAGTCGTCGTGGAGACGAAGTCCCGCCTTCACATTGAGAATAACCTCCATCGTGTTGTGTGGCACTATCACCGTGCTGAATGGGACAGACTTTGAACCGATCAAGCAACTCAAGACTGGGCATCCATGAAGTGCTGTGGGCCACCAACAGCACCGGAATTGTACTTCAGCACAATCTGCAACCTCATGGCCCGACATATTCCCCCACTCAACTTTTACTATCAAGCCAGGGGATCAACCCTGGTTCAATGGAGAGTGCAGGGGGGCATGCCAGGAGCAGCACCAGGCATGCCTAAAAATGAGGTGTCAACCTGGTGGAACTACCAAACAGGACTACTTGTATGCCAAATGGCAGAAACAGCAAGTGATAGACAGCATTATGGGTCAACCCACAGGATATGGACTGCAGCGATTCGAGAAGGCAGCTCACCACCATCTTCTCAAGGGCAACTAGGGATGGGCAATAAATGCTGACTAGCCAGCGACGCCCATGTCCCATGAATGAATAAAAGAAAATTTGATTCATGGGCTCAACAATTCATGAGGTTAGTGAACAAGCATGATTTCAAGCTTGCAGCCCACTGAGATGGAGGACGACCACTGATGTGGCCCACTCACTGGCTTAGGTTGCCCATCACTGCTGTGACACCGCAACTCTTTATGGAGTGTCAATCAGTTAACTCGCCATAGGCCAATTATCAATTGAGAAAATATTTTTTTAAATTACATTATTTGTGTAAGGCATGTATAAATACATTTGAAGTAATGTTCTGAACTTTAACAGTAAAGATATGCAGGTCATAGTTTTATAAGAAATATTGTCATTGTGGTTATGCCTTGTACTTAAACTGAACGTACCGACTGAATGAAGATCATAGAAACATAGAAAACTACAGCACAAAACAGGCCCTTCGGCCCCACAAGTTGTGCCGAACATATCCCCACCTTTTAGGCCTACCTATAACACTCCATCCTATTAAGTTCCATGTACTCATCCAGGAGTCTCTTAAAAGACCCTATTGAGTTTGCCTCCACCACCACTGATGGCAGCCGATTCCACTCGCCCACCACCCTCTGTGTGAAAAACTTCCCCCTAACGTTTCCCCTGTACCTACCCCCCAGCACCTTAAACCTGTGTTCTCTCGTAGCAGCCATTTCCACCCTGGGAAAAAGCCTCTGAGAGTCCACCCGATCTATGCCTCTCAACATCTTATATACCTCTATTAGGTCTCCTCTCATCCTTCGTCTCTCCAAGGAGAAAAGACCAAGCTCCCTCAGCCTATCCTCATAAGGCATGCCACTCAATCCAGGCAACATCCTTGTAAATCTCCTCTGCACCCTTTCAATCTTTTCCACATCCTTCCTATAATGAGGCGACCAGAACTGAGCACAGTACTCCAAGTGGGGTCTGACGAGGGTCTTATATAGCTGCATCATTATCCCCGGACTCCTAAACTCAATCCCTCGATTGATAAAGGCCAGCACACCATACGCCTTCTTAACCACCTCCTCCACCTGCGGGGCCGATTTTAGAGTCCTATGGACCCGGACCCCAAGGTCCTTCTGATCCTCTACCGTACTAAGAGTCTTTCCCTTTATATTGTACTCCTTCATCCCATTTGGCCTGCCAAAATGGACCACTACGCATTTATCTGGGTTGAAGTCCATCTGCCACTTCTCCGCCCAGTCTTGCATCCTATCTATGTCCCTCTGTAACTTCTGACATCCCTCCAGACTATCCACAACCCCACCAACCTTCATGTCGTCGGCAAACTTACCAACCCATCCCTCCACTTCCTCATCCAGGTCATTTATGAAAATGACAAACAGCAAGGGTCCCAGAACAGATCCCTGGAGCACTCCACTGGTGACCGACCTCCAATCATCAAAAACAAAATCAGGGCACGGCAGTTAAAAACGATGTTTGCACTGATTTAGCACTTGTAGCATGTGTGAGTACTCGAGGGGGAAGAAATATGGAGCAAGTATCAGTGGAACAGTTAGGCGAGATGACCAGAAAAAGCCTCGAAGGTTTGAAGGAGGTCTTTATTGATGAGGGGAAAAATAGCAATGTGGGGAGGTTTATGGAGACAGTTTCACAGATAAAAGGCTCTGCCACAGATAATGGTGTCAATGGCTACTTTTGTAAGGCAGAGCTGGAAGGAATCAAAACAGAAACTGCTCGAAAAACGCAGCATGTCAACACCATCCGTGGAGAGAGATGTTAATGTTTCAGCTCCATGACCTTTCATCAGAATCAGCCCGTTATTTGCTGTTCCATTTCTGTTCAAGTGATGGACTACTGGCCGTCTGTTTCAAATTTTGGCACAAATCCAAAAAAGGAAACTGGTTATTAATATTACTATTCTGAAAAGCCTATTTTGTCACATAACCTCTTCTGCTTATAATTAATACTTGCTTGTGCCATTCCCTGAAGTAATAGTCCTATTTAATGTACTCATTTTCCTTTTTCCATTTCATGTTTCTAGATGCAGTTTGTGGCTTATTCCCATTTCTGATGAAAGATCATCAACCTGAAAGACTTGGTGGAAGTTTCCATTTTTGAAACTGAATGCCATGGCTGCCATGTTCCGTGGCACATTTCCCACTAGGCAGCGTGGTGAAATCTTTAAAGCTTTTTAAAGTTTTAAGTTTATTTATTAGTGTTACAAGTAGGCTGACATTAACACTGCAATGAAGTTACTGTGAAAATCCCCTAGTCACCACACTCCCGCACCTGTTCAGGTACACTGAGGGAGAATTTAGCATGGCCAATCCACCTAACCCGCATGTTTTTGGAATGTGGGAGGAAATCGGAGCACCTGGAGGAAACCCACGCAGACACGGGGAGAATGTGCAAACTCCACACAGACAGTGACCCAAGGCTGGAATTGAACCCATGTCCCTGGCGCTGTGAGACAGCAGTGCTAACCACCATGTCGCCCACAAATCACCATGCCTTATTGCACACCAGGAAACTTTAATTAGTTATGCATAGGTGAATATCTCTCCACGTGGCGGGTGGGGGACTGTTTTGTCCACCCCGCTGTCACCTGATATGGTCGAAAGTTCGGGCACCATATTTAAACACCCTCCAAACATACATATCATTGTCTTCAGCACAGCTGGGTGAAGGAGGTGCCTCCAGATGGCTGCGTCCAAGAAGAAAGCTGCCCCAAGATTCAATAATGACTCCTTTGAGACTTTCATCAATAGAATCTGCCAATTCCAGGGTGTCTTCTACTTGAAGGATGGCTCCAGGATGCATACCAGCCTCACTTCACGTAGGTCTCTGGCACTCTGAAGACTGCTGGAGATCAGGCATCCGTTGAGTTCGAGTCTGATGATGAGTCTCTGGAGACGACCAATGTCACACAAGCTGGAGATGAAAAGACAGCTGAGTTGTGAGAGGCAGTCAAAGACTAGAGTGAAGGATGGAGGAGTCTGTCCACTTACTGTCTGATGCCATGGCTCTGACACGCGAGTGCCTTGGGGTCTTTTGTTTTATTCGTTCATGGGACTTATTGCCCATCTCTTGTTGCCCTTGAGAAGGTGGTGGTGAGCTGCACTCTTGAATCGCTGCAGTCCATGTTGTGTGGGTTGACCCACAATGCCGTTAGGGAGGGAATTCCAGGATTTTGACCCAGCAACAGCAAAGGAACGGCGATATATTTCCAAGTCAGGATGGTGAGTGGCTTGGAGGGGAACTTGAAGGTGGTGGTGGTCCCATGTATCTGCGGCCATTGTCCTTCTAGCTGGAAATGATCATGGGTTTGGAAGGTGGTGTCTAAGGATCTTTGGTGAATTGCTGCAGTGCATCTTGTAGATAGTGCACCACTGCTGCTATTGCACTGTGGTGGTGGGAGGGAGTGGATGTTTGTGGATGTGGTACATTGGGGAAACCATGCAGACGCTACGACAACGGATGAATGAACACCGCTCGACAATCACCAGGCAAGACTGTTCTCTTCCTGTGGGGGAGCACTTCAGCAGTCACGGGCATTCAGCCTTGGATCTTCAGGTAAGCGTTCTCCAAGGCGGCCTTCACGACACACGACAGCGCAGAGTCGCTGAGCAGAAACTGATAGCCAAGTTCTGCACACATGAGGATGGCCTAAACCGGGATGTTGGATTTATGTCACATTATCAGTAACCCCCACAGCTTGCCTCCTGGGCTTGCAGAATCTCACTAGCTGTTCTGTCTGGAGACAATACACATCTCTTTAACCTGTGTTTAATGTTCCCTCCACCCACATTGTCTGTACCTTTAAGACCTGGCTGGCTGTAGGGATTCGCATTCTAATCAGTATTCTGTAACTTGATTTTGTGTCTCTGTGCACTGTTTGAGAGCACATTTCCACTACATCTGACGAAGGAGCAGCGCTCCGAAAGCTTATTGTATTTGCTACCAAATAAACCTGTTGGACTTTAACCTGGTGTTGCGAGACTTCTTGTTCACCCCAGTCCAACGCCGGCATCTCCACATCATTTACAATCAGCCATGCCTTCACACCTTGATCCAGCAGCTTCTGTTGGATTTGCGCTCAGACCTGCATTCCATCTCTATAGGCATCCATCGGTGGGGAGGCATCCCCCCAGGTGCACTTTCTCCTCAGGGAGTCAGACAAGGGCCCCCATGCTCATAAGGAGGAGGACCAGCAATGGGAGGCCTCCGGACCATCCACCCAGGTGACTCCAAGAGTCTTCAGCCACCTCTGTCACCTCCAGCTGTTCAGGCTGAGGAGAGTGTACCTGCCCCATAGCAGGCCATCAAAAGCAGGTCAGGGCCCTCCAGGTCTCAGCCGTCGATAGGATGCCCTCCAAAGTCATCACAGTCAACAAGACATAACAGTCCGCAAGATGTCTCCACCTCTGCTGCAGATGTGAGAGAAGCACCAAGATGTAGCGAAAGGGTTAGAAAAATTGAGAAATGTTGACATCACTTCAGGGTAATGGGTGTTCAATCACTGTATAATTTATACACCTTTGTAAATACATTTGCCATTCATGAGAATGGTCTCATGGTTTGAAAGCATTATGCATATGCATCTACGTGCCCTCTTATTGCGAGGGTGAGCCGTGCTCCTATTTGGTCACCTCCATTGTGAGCCTCACATTCATGTGATGCGTAGCTGTCTTGTTATATTTACCCTTTTATTGTGTCAGGGGATTGTCAAATTATTTACTGGAAGTGTCTGCAAAATGTGTTAGCAACCATACTCTTTACAAGACAGCATGGTGTTCGGCACCCTTACCAGCCTTGGAGGATTAGCTGTAATTGTGCCTCCAATTGGTCTCCAAATGCCTTCACTTGTTCAGCCAAAACACAAGACCTGTGGCCATAGTGCCCTTTCTAACCATTCGCACATCTCATCGTATGCATAATGTTTCTCATAAAGGTGGCGACAGCTGCATCAAGTCTTTAGAAGCCGTGTCCATTCTGTTGTGCTGATTTTCACTTGCCAGGGTGCAGAGATATAGGGTTAAACACTGACCTTTCCAAAGAAAAGAACCTGGTGAATCATGAGGGTTAGAAGTGAGTTCCAGGTGCTGAACTTGTCTCGATGCTACTAGTTGTGAAGGCCTTTCAGTGTAGCGGCATGTCACTAAGGGACATGTGAGGATGCCCTTGAAGAAGCATGATGTGGAAAATGTACCCGTGTCACATTGATAGTCACATGATTCCAGGAGGAGCAAGGTACATGCAGCAGGACATAACCACAATCCTCCTGTCCCTTCTGTCATCTCCCTCTTCAGATTCCTGCTCTTCATTACATGAGGAGCTCTCAGCCTCCTTCATGCCTCCCTCTGGTAAGGGATACCCCTTTGAAGTACCAGGTTGTGAAGGTCTGCTCGATGATGGATCATGTTTCTTTATGCATTTGGAGGATTAGGAGCTATCATTTCATAGAATCCCTACAGTGCAGAAAGAGGCCACCCAGCCCATCAAGCCTGCACCGACTCTCTGAGAGAGCATCCTTCTCCACCCTTTCCCTGTACCTTTGCACATTTACCATGGCAAATCCATCAAACCTACACATTTTTGGGCACGAAGGAACATTTTAGCATGGCCAATCCATCTAATCTGCACATCTTTGGACTGTGGGTGGAAACCGGAGCACCCGGAGGAAACCCATGCAGACATGGGGAGAACATGCAAACTCCACACTGACAGTGACCCAAGGCCAGAATTGAATCCACGTCCCTGGTGCTGTGCCACCATACCACCCAGTTTTGTCTAACGTTGACCAGATGGTCCTTCATGGTTGGTATTGTGACAAGTCTGAACAATTTCAACCTTTCCAAATCAGAAAGGGTGAGCTGAGTTGCGAAGATGGAGTCCTGTTGTGGGGGGCCAGGGTGTTCATTCCTGCTCTTGCTCGAAAAATGCTATTACAAGACTTGCACTTCGCACATCTGGGTATGACGAAAATGAGATGTTAGCCCAGAATTACTACTGGTGGCCTGGAACCAATTCAAAGATCTTGTTAGACACTGCCACCAGTGTCAAGCACAGTAAAGGTTTGTACCCTCAGCTCTTCTGCATCCATGAGAATAGCCACTCCATGGGAATAGCCAGCTTGGTGATGGGTGTGACTCCATGTTGGTTTTGTGGGCCCCTTCATGGGCAGCATGTTTCTCCTCATTATTGACACTCATTTGAAATGGATTGACAGTCGTGAGAGGAAAACCACGACATCCTCAGTCACAATAGATAAATATTGGCAGATATTCGCCACACATGGGTTGCCTGAAGTGCTGCTCTCTGACAATGGGACTGCATTTACAAGTGAGGAATTTCAACTCTTCATGTAAACCAATGGGATTTGGCAGGTAAGAACAGCTCTCTACCACCCGGCCCCAAACAGATTAGCTGAAAAAGCCGTCCAGACATTTAAATCTGCCATTAAAAAAAGTCCTCTGCACTTTTACAACTTCAAACAGCCCGTTTTCTACACACATACAGAACAATGCCTCATGCCACTCCAGGAGTTACCCCGGCTGAATTGCTCATCTTCAGACAAGTCTCAATTTAATATTTCCAAATTTGACACGGAGAGTAGAGGCAAAACAAGATGCGCAGAAGAAATATCCCAACTCCACCAAGGTTGAAAGGGGTTTTCAGGTGAACGATTTAGTTTTCGTAAGAAATTTCAATATTGGTCCGAATTGGGTCTCTGGGATTACCGTGACCAAGACAGGTTCAGTGTGATACATAGTTAATGAACAGGGAAAGAGAATGAAGAAGCATGTGGACCACCTGAGGAGAAGGGAATCTAGCACAGTACCCAGTGAGCAATCTGTCCCTGCTACACCTGTTAGTGTTGCTGCAGGGATTGTAAATCCAATAATCCTGTGGAGGGGCCGAGTAACATTCCGGTGGGAATTGGCGAGGTCACTAGCACTGGGGGACCTGTACAAACTGGAAGCCTTCTACTGTCATTTCAGATGAAACCACATCGACCGATAAGGCACCTGTTAAAGAATTGAGAAGCACTCAATGAATTAGAAAATCTCCAGATGGACTTACTTACTGATCGATTGTGTTAAGCTTTCCCCCCTTTGCTGTGTAATATTGTAAATAGTTTTACTGTTATTAAAACATTAATTAAGAAATTAAAGGAAGGAGGATGTACTGATGTGTCCCTTTGTGGAGTGCTGGGGGGGTGGAGGGGGGAAGTTATCAGGGGTCACATTGGGAAAATCGTGGAGAGGCGATTGTTTGACTGTTGGAATTGCCAGTTGGAATTTATAGTTGGAGTCTGGAAGGCGTTGAGTTTACAAGCTTTTTTATCACTGTCTACACATCCCCAATTCTGCCTGTAATCTCTCTGACTGTGCGGTCCACAAATCCCGGGCCGGTCTGTAACCTCTCTGACCGTGAGGTCCACACATCCCCAGGTCTGTCTGTAATCTCCCTGACTGTGAGGTCCACACATCCCCAGGTCTGTCTGTAATCTCTCTGACTGTGCGGTCCACAAATCCCAGGTCGGTCTGTGTCCTCTCTGACCGTGAGGTCCACACATCCCAGATCTGTCTGTAATCTCTCTGACTGTGAGGCACACACTGGCCTCTTGGTCCCAGAACAGAGACTATGACTGCCTTTTAATATGCTCTCCCTTTCTCTGTTACTGATTGATGCACGTTATCACACACGAGGCTTGAGAAGCTCAGGAAATAAAGGCTTTTATTTGCTGTACAACGAAGCTACTAATTATATACACGATCCCAGACTGAGGGGTCCCAGACAGAGCAGAGACCTTTATACCTCTCCCAGGAGGCGGAGCCCGACTGGGATGTACCACAATAACTATAATACAAGGTGTAACAGCCCAACCCTAACCCCAACAGCAACAAGTAGAATAACCCATCCCTAACCCCAACAGCAACATATATACATACTTGTAGTACTGGCCAGACTCTGGCTCAGTACTATCTAGTGGGAACCAACGATGGTTCACCACATTCACCCCTCCTTTGAAGACAAAGGCCGGCGGGGTACAAAAAAACAGAATAATTTGTCATCAGTCTATAAGTTCAGACGGTCAGGGGGACCGCACCGTCGTTGTGACCTCCTCAATACCGACGATGACACCGGAGTAGGCACTCGCGGTGACGTTCTCCCCAAGGCAGTGTCCAACTGTTCCTCCACAGTCTCACGGGCCGGTTGACCCTGAGGTGACGGTAATCCATGGAGTTCCGACACGCCCTGGAGTGGCGACCATCCTCTGGACTCAGGCAAGCTGTACACGGGAGTAAAAGGGTTAAGTAATGGTCCCGATGCTGCCCGCGCCGTGTCCGGAGGGGAAACAAGAGTTATGGGGTTCGTAACAGGGGGTATGGGAGCGACAGGGGTTTCTACGTGCCCTGCTGGCGCCAGGTCTCGGATCGAGACCGTGTCCTCTCGCCCGTCAGGGTATGCTACATAGGCATACTGAGGGTTGGCGTGGAGGAGATGGACCTGTTCGACCAACGGGTCGGACTTGCGGGCCCTTACATGTCGCCGCAGGAGGACAGGTCCTGAGTACGTCAACCAAGATGGTAATGAGGTCCCAGAGGAAGACTTCCGAGGGAATGAAAACAGCCTCTCATGGGGAGTAGCGTTGGTTGCCGTACACAGGAGTGAGCGTATGGAATGGAGTGCATCAGGGAGCACCTCTTGCCAACGGGAGACTGGAAGGCTTTTTGACTTCAACGCCAGTAAGACAGCCTTCCAGACTGTAGCATTCTCACGTTTCACCTGTCCGTTACCCCTAGGGTTGTAGCTCGTGGTTCTACTAGAGGCAATCCCGTATGAGAGCAGGTATTGCCTCAAGTCATCGCTCATGAACGACGAGCCCCTGTCGCTGTGAATGTAGCTGGGGTACCCGAACCCAGGGTAAAAAGATCACGGAATGCCTTGATAACCGTGGCAGCGGATGTATCAGAGCAGGGAATAACAAAAGGGAATCTCGAGTACTCGTCAATGATGTTGAGGAAGTACACATTCCGATCTGTTGAGGGAAGGGGGCCCTTAAAATCGACACTCAGTCTTTCGAAGGGACGAGTGGCCTTGACTAATTGTGCCCGGTCAGGTCGGTAAAAGTGCGGTTTGCATTCCGCGCATACCCGACAGCTTCTTGTTATGGACCTGACATCCTCCACCGAGTAGGGCAGATTGCGGGCTTTTATAAAGTGGTAGAGCCGAGTAACCCCAGGATGGCATAGGTCATTATGGAGAGCCTGCAAACGGTCCTCCTGTATACTGGCGCATGTTCCACGCGAGAGGGCATCCGAGGGCTCATTGAGTTTCCCTGGACGATACATGATGTCATAGTTATAGGTGGAGAGTTCAATTCTCCACCGCAAGATCTTGTCGTTCTTGATCTTGCCCCTCAGCGTGTTATTAAACATGAACGCCACGGACCGCTGGTCTGTGATCAGGGTGAACTGTTTTCCCGCCAAGTAATGGCGCCAGTGCCTGACGGCCTCCACAATGGCCTGGGCCTCCTTTTCCACTGCTGAATGCCGAATTTCGGGGCCTTGGAGGATGCGGGAAAAAAAGGCGACGGGCCTGCCCGCCTGGTTAAGTGTGGCGGCCAGGGCGAAATCAGATGCATTGCTCTCCACCTGAAAGGGGATGGACTCATCAACAGCGTGCATCGTAGCTTTCGCGATGTCGGCTTTTAGTTTATCAAAGGCCAATCGGGCCTCTGGTGTTAGGGGAAAAGAAGTGGACTTGATGAGCGGACGGGCTTTGTCCGCGTAATTGGGAACCCACTGTGCATAATAAGAGAAGCCTAAGCATCTTCTCAGTGCTTTTGCACTAGTGGGCAGGGGATGTTCAAAGAGGGGACGCATACGGTCTGGATCAGGGCCAATGACCCCGTTTTCCACCACGTATCCGAGGATGGCTAAACGGCGCGTACGAAACACACACTTCTCCCTGTTGTAGGTCAGGTTCAGGCGAGATGCAGTGTGTAGGAAATTCAGGAGATTTGTGTCGTGGTCCTGCTGGTCATGGCCGCAGATGGTGATGTTATCCAGGTACGGGAAGGTAGCCCGCAGCCCGTTCTGGTCCACCATTCGGTCCATAGCACGCTGGAAGACCGAGACCCCATTGGTGACACCAAAGGGAACCCTGAGAAAATGATACAAGCGACCATCCGCCTCAAAAGCCGTGTATTGTCGGTCCTCTGGGCGAATGGGGAGTTGGTGGTAGGCAGACTTGAGGTCTATGGTGGAGAACACCCGGTACTGCGCAATCTGGTTGACCATGTCAGATATGCGCGGGAGGGGATACGCATCCAGCTGCGTGTATCTATTAATGGTCTGACTATAGTCAATGACCATCCGGGGTTTGTTCCCACTCTTGACCACCACGACCTGCGCTCTCCACGGATGAGCGCTAGGTTGTATGATCCTTTCCTTGAGGAGCCGCTGAACTTCAGATCGAATGAAGATCCGATCCTCAGCGTTGTAACGCCTACTCTTAGTCGCAATGGGCTTGCAGCCTGGCACAAGATTCTGGAACAGGGAGGGTGTGGTAATCTTCAGCGTCGAGAGGCTACAGGCGGGGTGCATTGGGCAATTTGGAGGCTGCTGTTCTCCCACTGAAAGCGAAGGGAGTGGCCCACCGTACTGTAGGGTTACACACCTCAAGTGGACCATGAAGTTTAGTCCGAGAAGTTTTGGCGCGCAAAGGTGCGGCAACACCAGGAGCTTGAAACGCTCGTAAACTGTGCCTTGCACCGTTAAAGTTACCACGCAACTCCCTAGCATGGTGACAGACCGGGACCTTGATGCCATAGAAATTGTCTGTTTGACAGGTTGAATCCGGAGTCCACACCGCTTCACAGCGTCTGGGTGGATAAAACTCTCAGTGCTCCCGCTGTCAAACAGACAATATAGCACATGATCGTTCACATCTACATATCACATATCCCAATGGTTTTCACCTCAAGTACCACAGCTTGCAGGGCTACAGACCAAATGCTAGAAAGTGGGATTAAACTGGGTGGTTTGTTTTATAGCTGCTGCAGACACAATGGGCTAAGTGACCTCTTTCTGTGCTATAAACCTTCCATGATTCAATGATGTGATTGTGAAACATGACCCAGTCACTCTGAGTTCAGTATCATGTTTTGTTAGTCTTAGAAATAAATTTAGTATCAATTTATTTTCCTTAATGGTTTACCAGACCAGGAAGGTCTCAAGTCAGATTCACAGTGTACACTAGATTCACTGATCTGAGGCAGGGTAAAATTGACTAACATCCTTAAAATCAACAAAAGTTCAACAATGCCATTGAAGGATTGTTGGTGATTTATGGCCCACCACTTCTAGATTCACCGATGAAGAAAATCCACTTTGGTACAAAGAAAAAGGTTTTAAGGAATGCCTTAAAAAGATGAGAGAGGTGCAGGGAGAAAAGTCCAGAACTTATTGATGGGCAGTTGCCCAAGCCCTTGGTGGCTATGCCTTCAGTTGTAATTGGGAATACACAAGCCAGGAGGATTAGAGGAGGATGAAGAAACCACTTCCACCTAGAAGATGACATCTCCAGGGAGGGTGATGTAGAGATCAACAGCACATACGAACTGCCAAAGCAGTATTCCAGAAGCTCCACAGTTTGGGCATCTAACCATCAAAACAGTCACAAAGATGTCCATAATAGCACCAACCACCATCTATGCCAGCGAGACATGGAAGAGAAGACAAAGTTGTCACGCAAATTGGATGTCTTTCACCAGTGCTGGTCACACAGATAATATTACTGAGGGAGTGCTATTGAGGACTGGCATGAGGCATCTGTGGGACATTGTAATGAAGAGACAACTGATGCTGGCAGGCCACATCCTTTGCCTCCTGGGCATTTGTATTAAGAAATGGAGGTTGATCCCCTCTCTGAGGACTAGAACCTAACCACTCAAAGAGGAGTCCCTCACCTCATAAACTGTTGAAAGTGTATAAAGTAGTATGAATTGCTCTTCAGCAACTTTTAGTGGTTGAATCAAAATAACTACCCCTGACTCTCTGTAAAATCAACAAGTAGCAATTTACCTAACAGTGAACAGGTTAACTAAACTAGTAACAAACCGAATAAAACACTATTCTAATGGAATGCTGTTTACAGCTGAACTAAGCTGTCAATTGGCAGGTGCTCTCCCATTTGCCTCACTCCTCCCCCCGCTCCCCATCTCTTAAACCCCTGATGACATCTTAATATAGGACTGGTTCTCAGGTTACCAAAACACCAATTTCAAATCTGATAGGTTGCTGGTATCTAAGTGCCTAATTTAAACTGATTGGCTAAAATGCAAACAGCCTGTTGTCTTGGCAACACTACTATTTAGCCTTTGATACAATGGTTCACTTTGGGTTCTCTGTGTACTCGGATTTTTCTTAAAACTTTAAGCACAGAAAAAAACACCACCTTTTCAACAATTTTACAAACACCAACTTTGCAACATATGCCCCACCAGAGCAGTAGTAAAATGGACACCACCAGGTGGAGGAAGAGATGTGGCCAGCCAAAGAAGACCCAGTGAAGTACATTTAAGGTGGACTTCCAAGAATGGGACACCACTTGGGCTGAAGTGAAAAAGATTGTGATCAAGCAGAGCAGGTAGTGGAGTCTTTCTGCTCACAAAATCTAAGTGATGTGAAAGGAATAATTCCACAAGCAGGGAGTAGTAGTAGTGGTGGAAAGTCATGTCAATATTGGTATTATTTACTTGCCACAAGCAGAGGACTAATGATATCACTGCTAGGGTGTACTCACTGAACCATAAAGACAGGAAGTTTAATCAACCATCTATTAACACCGTCAGCAACACACAGTATAACAAGTATTTAGCCAGGCATAATAACTCTTCCAAGCAATTCTCGCAGTTAGGTCAAACAGAAAATAGCAAAAGATGAGAAAAGAAGTGTACAAAAAGTTTTATATACTCAAATCACATCTAAATGCAAAATCAATTGTCTAAAGTGCAAAATGTTGATATTTGTATTATTTGTAAAATTGTCTTTGTTTTTTTTAGTCAAACTGTTGATGCACAATTATTATTTGTAAAAAAAAGACAACACCAAGTGTGGCAAAAAACATTCATTTTGTTCAGTTTTGTTTAACAAGGTAACATTCTGTTCAAATTAATTATAACAAACTATTTTTAATCACGAACAGACTGACAGCTCTTTTATTCCAAATAACAGCACCATTAAGTACACAAGTGAAAAACATTTATGTATTTCTTAGATTACAGCTATTCACAGTCTGGATATTACAATACAATCTGTGTAGTGATCAATATAGTGATCTACAAATCTGTGCACACACCACTGTGTTTAGAGTTGTGCCATTGTTGCTCTGCACTTTCAGCTTCAGTGCCATATCAAGAATGTTATGTCAATGCCAAAAGTAGAAACCAGCTAGTGTTGTATAACCTTGCTCACAAAATGTTCCTTCTATAAAGCGAAACCCTCAGTGACAGCTTGCACCAAAATTTCATGAATGCCCCATCATGAGTTCTCTTAACCTCCGTGGAAAAAAAATCATCAGCAGTACATCTCACCGTAAATTACAGCTCTTCACATATATTTGACCACAAAATGTTTGGAGCTTTGCCATCTCTCCACCAAAAGAAAACAGTGTGACTGCGTGCTCCCAATTTGGTATGCACATGTTGTCAGCACTGTACTGTTAAGTGCAATTCAACATCAGCATTAAACTGATGTATAAATCTGCACGATTGTTGATTTAGTGTGCAAGATTTAAGTAAATGATCATCTTTCTACACACAGGCAGTATCTTAAACCATTATGCATCTTATCTTTAAGTTTGAAATCAGCAGCATCACGTTGATTCACAGATATCTGTGAAATATCAAAAAGAGTAAAGGTATATTTTTAATTCCATCATTTGCTGAAAGCTGAATAAAGGTGATTAGAGTTTGTTCAGGTTGTGATTGGCTTTAAAAACAGGCTGACAGAAATGCCATTTTTCTACGGCATGGTATGTGTGCTCTACCCAAAGGCAGGTCCTTGACTCATGATCTGCTAATGCTTCATCCGGAGTTGTTTTCTCGGCAGGTTTTTTTTGCCAGTGGCAGCTTGCCACTGCCTTTCACTCACAGGTGTAGGGCAAGGAGGCAGGCCCCAGTCTACTTCCCTTCCCACCAGAAGGGAATCAAACCCACACAGCTGGCGTTATTCAGAACTGCATGCCAGTTGTCTAGCCAACTCAGCTAACTGGTCCAGCCGTTCTTCAAAGCAATCTAAATTATTGTGGGCAGCAGCATTTCAAAATTAGTGTCAGCATTTCCCTCTTGTTTGGCTGGTGAGAGGCAGAGGACTGAGGTGAGAAGGAAACCAAATGTATGATAATTAGCTGATTTTTTGAACTAATATAAACATATAAATGAGGGAAAACTTTAAAAAAGTACATATTTCTTTAAATTAAATGCAGGCTATGGAAACAAAATTACTATAGAGTTCTAATACAAAACAATTTCTCCAGAATATATTAGCACAACATTCAGGCACAGTTTGTACATTCTAGCTAGCTCAGTTTTCATTTGTCCAGTAAAGAACAAGTTTGAAAAAGGTTATGTACATCTTTGCCCTACTTTAATTGATTCCATATCTAAAATAAGCAATAACACTGCCATATTTTTCAATAAATGTTCCTAAAAAGACTGCTTGTTGCTGTAGGTGATGAACAAAACTTTGGGTGTTCCCAAAGATCAAATAGTCAATGGTGAAAATGTTTAAAGGAACAAAAAATATATATATTTTTTCCCCTCACAAGAAGAGTGGATAAAGAATTTGGCCATCCATTTTATGCAACACTCAATAGGCATGGAACATTCAAAGCCAGGAGCGATGGAGGAAAAAGGAAAGCAGGAAAGAATTTTTTCTTTCCTCCCACACTAATCCATAAGGCAGCCTGTCAGGTAGTGGAGGGTCAGGAAGAATGGGAAAAATTTAGGGCTTGATTGGTGATGGTGTGAAACAAAAAACAATTAGTTTTTACTTGCTCTTCTGCTGTCAAAATATTGTAATTCTTGTCTGGAGAATAAATGAGTATCACTTTCCAAAAGTGGGCAATGGTTTTTTATATTATTCTACTGATTCTATAACGTTGTTTATAAAAATCAGAATTAATTCCTTACAAGCTGACATTTATAATAATGAGAGAAAGTGTCAGATAAATATTTTTTAAAACTGGTTTCTACACCCCAGCGTGCAAAGGTACCAGTTTCAATAGTGCAATAGCAATGTTACCTGCAAATCGGTAATGCATGAACACACTGATCCAAAGTATTAGAGAGAAAAGTCAAATAGGAAATTAAACTGTTTTAGGAGATTGATAACATAGGGAAACATAGGGAATCATTTGTGACAAATTCTGTACTTTGATGTTGCGGATGTAAAGAAGGGGCTTACCATTTCATTATTAAAATAACCATTGGTGTGAAAATTTACTCAATTCCTTGCAGGAATCTGAAGGTATGTGGACAAACAAACAACACATAAGAATGTTTATAACAAACAATTAGTTTTTCCTACATATGCATACTCATTCTAAACACTCCTTTGGGAGGAAGGTGAAATTCTTGAATAAGTGAAAGGTTCTCTTTCTCAAGCTCAGAGAACATGACATATTTATCAACTATATTATTTTGAGTGTTAAAATGTAAATCAGAATGTGAGTAAGAATCCTGGAACTCATTATCTTCAAAATAAATATTAGGTGACATGTATACAAGGATTAAGTGATTGTAAAGTGCTATAAATTGTGTCGAGTGCTAAGAGAAACAGGGAGATTTCCTAGGAGGAACAAAATTGTTAAACTAGCTATCTTACACATTGTGTACGAAGAACGCTTTGCTCCTTGGTTTGCTTCACAAGGAGATCAACACTTCAGCTACAATGTTTAGAAATGGTAGAGTGTAAATTTACAGCAGCAAGGGAAATCTGGGGGAAGCCAGTCCTCTTCATGACTGGTTACTTATTAACAATGGCAAACATTGCCCGACTCAGCCCTTCTATGTTGAGGAAGGGGTCTGCTAGGAGAGACCTCGGATAAAAGAAGAAATAATGCACAGGTGACTTCAGGAGATTTTTAGTCAAAATATTAGACTTTACAGACACACATGTACGGATATTCCAGAACTGCCACCGACATCGATGACACATCTGTTCTACTCCCCAGCAAAAAAAAAATTCCATCATGTAAAAGGTCAAAGCCTAATGCTTTCATAACTGACAATCCTTCGTAATGTTAATATGGCAATACTGAACAACCCTCGAGTCTTGAATGATAATTAACATCCTTAAAACTATATGAGAAACATTGCTTTTGAAGGAACTCATTTCTTAACTGTGTCATTTTCTATCAAACTCAGTTGATAGAAATACACATCACAACACAAAGACAGGGCAATTTGCCCAACCAGCCTGTGTCACCATTTCTCCCCTAACGAGCACAGGTCTAACCACATTTAACCCTCCTGCTCCCATATTCCCCTTTTCATCATCTACCAACTCAATGCATTCTTGAACGCTGACATAGTTCCTGCCTCAACCACTAATCCTAAAAGTGAATTCCACAGCCTCGCAATATTCCTGTGAAGAAGTTTCTCTTGCCTGCTATTCTAAATCTCTTACATTTAATCTTGTTTTTATGTCTCCCTGTTCTTGACCCCATAAGTTACTGGGAACCATCTGCATCTATCTATCCTGTCCCATCTTTTCATAATTTTAAATACTTTCAAATTTAATTTGGGATTTTCCACACAATACTCTGGCAATATGACTATGATAACAACTCTGCGCCAATAATATTACTCGCTGTAATGATAAAAATAACAAGATGTAAAGAAAATACTGAAAGTTATGTTTTGAATCAACATTCAGGCCATGTTATTTACAGAAACTCATTGTTCTTGATGGTTCTTAATAGGAGAAAATGTTAAAAAAGGGAATATTTTACTCTTCAATATGCAAATATCTTCTATTTGAAATTAAATTTAAAAAAGAGATCTACTTAGAGGATAAATGTTTGCATTTTTTCAAACATATATGGATATTGTCTGGGACTTTCTTGTGCTAATTTCAACTGAGTCAGAAGCAAATAAATTTCAGTCAAACATCAGTCATGAGTTCATGTCGTTGGGCTGTGCATTACTCAATTATCATAGCAGTGAAATAGCCTGAGACACAAAGCAAGATATACAACAATAATCTTAATAAGGTGAAAACTGCAGTTCATTGCTAGGTTCTGTTTCAGCAAATTATAAGAGCCATCAATTCAAATAAAGAGATGCTAGATTAATTAATACTTTTAACTGCCAATATATTTAGAAGAAATCAAAATGAGTTTTGATTCAACGGTTCTCTTATTACTGACTGTCTTCTGCCAAGCTACCACAGCAGCTGTGCTGCACATATCGCAAGAGTCCTGTTTATTAAAAAAAAAATCCTTTACTATTATGCAACACACTATGGGCATAAAATATAGCAAAAAGCTTTATTTGTGAATAATATATTTAGTGACAGCTAGATAATATCAAGTTAATTCGATTTTTAAAAGGTTATTTTAAAGGCCAGTGGTTCTGTGGAAGATACTGAATGACATCATTCTATTCAACTTATACTGCAGAAGAGGGAAATAGAAAGGAATATAGCTTCTGCCAGCATCACAAGTGAAAACATTTCAGAATTTTCCACAATACCACAGCAAGTGAGTTAGAACACAAAGGTCAGTGTTTGTGAGTAAACTATTAATAACCACATGAGACTGTTATGCTTGATGTAAGATGCAAAGAAATCCAAAACAACAGTTGAGGGTACAAAATGTTGTTGCCAATATTATAGCTTGGCAGAAATTGATGCACAGTGATTACAAGAGTTGCACTTTATATTGCAGTGCCCTCCTAATTTCAATTTAATCTATTAGATAAGATCAAAAGCCTATTATTAAATGGAAAAGTACCTTAGTTAAAGAAGGCAAGTTTGGTGCAGCCATGTTAGATGGTCATGGGATAGCATCTAAAACTATTTTATAATTAATCAATTTGTTTAAACAGCTAGAATTAACATAATTGTTTTCCATAACTGTCTTATGAATGTACCCAATGAATATATATCAGCAAACAAAAACAAAATATTTAAACCCGTTCTCCAAGGCTACTCAGTATTACAAAGTAGTAAAGCTTAATAAAATGGAACTTCAGGAATATGGCAAAAACCTGATTGATTGGGAAATGTAACTAAATCAATAAGCAAAACATGTTCAGTGACAAATGATAGTTCATTAACGGGCTACACAAAAAGGAATTGCACTACTTGAATTGGTCCATTATCATTAATAAATTGAGTGCTGCTAATTAGTAACAATGGAGGATAAAATCACGTTATGCCACATAAATAGTTCAATCATTTAGGATCCTATCTTGACTAGAATATAAAGGCTAAGTATAATAGATGGGCTTCCATAATCACATTTTCACTATGGCTCAATATACACCAATAAGGTTCACAAATCCATTAGTACTCTTGTTTGATTTAATGCTCAGTGAATAAAAGGGTGTTGTACATTTCCAGTGCTGTTCCTGTCTTTTCAATGATTGACAGTTAATAGATTGGCCTGAAGACAACAGCATTTGAAAATGCTGGAGGTAATTAACACGACAAAAGAATTTCCCCTCAGAAAAAGGATGATGATTCAGTGCTTTCCACTAACCAAATTTCCACATAATATTACATTCCATACATTACAATGGTTTAATATTTAAACATCAGCCCCACGACCAACACTAGTATATAAATGCAGCCCTGATGGCTAATCCAATTTATATAAGCTAGGATGGTTGCAGGTTTAATGCTCAATCTGTACTGAATTAGTCAGCCTCAGTAAGAACACAGAACTATTGACCTCAATTGTTCTCCAGCATGAGGATAGGATTACAAAAGAGTATTTGTTGCTTCTCTAAATCACACTCAAGAATTTCTCCTAACAGGATTCATGGAAGTCAGAGAAGAGCATTGGGCTCAGTTTGGTGACAATAAACATTAAAGAATACCATGTTAATGCTTACAGTCATACGTGATTAATGGCCCCCATAGGCAGGAGGACATTGTGTCTGTAAGCATATTTCTCAGCATGAATTCATAACTTCAGAAGAAAATGTGAAACAGTTGGTGAAGAAAAATAATTAAATTTAAGGAAGATTTTATCTGACTGCTAAGTAGAGCAACATAATAAATGTGATACAAAATAAAATGCTTTATCAATTTAGGGCTTTGCTACCTTACATAGACAAAATCTTCCCTGATCATCTTGAAACAGGACTTAAAGTTTAGAGGCAGACCTAAAGCTCAGGTTAAAACCAGACCCGAACAGTTACTGTACAACAAAATATAATCAGACAAAATGTGGTTCAACCTGTAACATAAGATGAATAAAGAGAAAAAGATGATTGAGCTAGCTGTATAAACTTTGCGCAAATGATGAAAAGCATCCGCTGAGGGTGGGAACTGGGGTTAGCAAAATATCCACCATATTTAGAAAGGGCTTAATGATCACATGCAGTGCCTGTAAGAAAATTCACAATTTCCATACATACTAACCACCTCAATTCTCAAATGTAAAATGACTCAATAAAAACTCATTTAGCACCAATATATTGTTTGAAGCATGGGACCATCAAGACCTTAATATTAAAAGCAAATCAAATACTGTACCACCTACATTTGAAGTTACCCATTCTATTAAACTATTAATACCAGCCTTCATCGTAAAAAGCAGCAAAATGGCAAATTCCGTGCATCAAATGAGCATTTGGCAGAGCTATCTCAAAGCACAGCAAAGTTGAACTTGATAACTTTTTCAATAATTCTAGCTATTGTAGTGTTACTTTCACTTGGATAATGGAGCGTAAAAGCTTTCTGCATTTGTATGTGTTTTTTTTTTAAATATCAGCCCTCCATGCTGAAGTCCAGAAGTTTTGACCTTACGCTTTGGTCAATAAGGTAAGAATCACAGGAATTTTCTTCTCCATCAGATAACCCCTGCAAACTGTCAGCTTTATTTCATGAATAATGTTCACGTCAGATCTAATTAAAGTTGCAACAGTTCAAGTAGCTGATGCTTCTGCCTTCACCAGGCAAAGGAGATGCTACATTATTGACCAGTGTGTGCTGCTTCGCCTCTCCAATCAACTGACATGCAAGGTCAAGGAACAGTTTCTCAACATTGTCAGACTCTTTTGCTGATGTTTCCAGGTAATGCATATTCTGAGATTCTGAGAATTCTTCAGCTCTTTCTCTGGATACTTCTCGTTTCTCTGCTAAATCAATTTTGTTGCCTGTGAAATGGAAGAGGTAGAAGTTCAAACATATTGCACAGCCAAGTATCATTGCTAGAATGTCAGAATTGGCACAGTGCTAGGACTTTTGCCTCCCAGTCAGAAGGCTGTGCTGCAAGTTCTAAAATACTAAATTTCATCATCAGTGGTGATATGACAGTGCTCACCACTGACCTTGAGGAAAGGTACCCACAAAAGGTCATGATCTCCACATTGTGAATTTCACATTTCCCAGCATTAATTTGAATCTGGCACCAAGCAGATCTCCAGGAATTCAGCAATGGTGAGATCATCAAGCAGAATAAGCAGCCAACTACACTGAAGAATTCTCTCACCCACAAACTAGGAAGAAAAACACACTGACTACATTCACTTATAAAATTTTCCAAAGAACAAAACATTGGGAATTACGCATAGAAGCTGAACTATCAAACAACCTTCAAAAGATAACTGTAAAGAAAATTATGAAATTATAATGAAAAGAAATTGACATTACACAAACATAGATTAGTTTTCCAGGGCCAAGAGTAGTTATGACTTAATCTGCTGTTAAAAACTCAGTTACCCCTTATTAACAAGGCATAACTTCCTTCAGGAGTTTGAACAGTATTATAGTTTACATTTATGCAATATTTGGAAGCCAAAGTGTGCGTCAGGTCAGCAGTTTCAAAAGATTGTCATCTGCGGGGGGATATCAACAAAGCACCTTGCGGAGGTTTCTGTGCTTAACTATATGTGTGGATGTCAGAAGTTGCTATCAGTTTCACAAGGTATGACAGAAGGTGGAGGTTAACCTTCATTTCAACTCCAAAATCTGGGCCATTAACAAGCCTGACAAATCATTGCAGCCATTCAGGAGAAACATTAAACTAAACACATCTGCTCTCCCCGAGGAATGTCAAAGATCCTGTGGTGTTATTTAAAGAGGAGGACATTTCTTCTAATGTCTTGGCCAACTTCTTTATATCCCATCAAGACAAAATATTATTTAATTGTTGTTTAGGGTACTGTGCTACAATATACTACAAACAACATTGTCTGCCATGTTTTACACCACAACAGTGATTATACTTCAAAAGTTCTTCTTTGGCCGTGAAGTACTTTGAAACACAGTGGAAGGTGCTACAGATGTCCAAATTATCTAGTTGCTTCAAATAAAGTGGATGACAAGGAAGAAAAGCATTTTCCATGAGGGCGACAGTCCAGATGAACGTTTTTAACCTTGGTAGGTGTAAGATTTTGATCATTCTGCTCATTTTTAGCATCTGGAACATCTATTAATTTAATTCCTTAACCACTTTTTATATGGTTCAGTTTGAATTTGTTGAGACAATCGGTAGTAAGGCAGTTGGGATGCTTTGTAGCTGTTGTTTGTGTGGAACAGACATTTATTTGTTTTATGACTCAAGTCGCCCAAGAGTCAGTAGTCAGCAGCTTTGTTTCTCGAAATGGCTATAAGTAGTTTGTTCTTAGAATGACACTCTGGATGCGATCTTACCGGCTGTTCATGCCACGCTCCCGCTGCAACCAAGTCAGAGAATTGGGCGCCCAGCCAAATCTCCATGCACTGCAGCAGGATAGGAAAATCCCACCGGCATCAATAGCCGTAACATTCCGGCCCTTGTTTTTAAGCAAACTGTGTATTGCTTCATTTGATCTGTACCAGAAGAAACCTTTATGATATTATGATAAGAAGTCTTTTTAACATTTATCCTTAATGACTTTAGTATTTGTGGGAATGGGTTAAATATGTTGACAAAATGGTGCGACTTTGTTTGTAACTGCTCTATATCTAAAAGTTACCTCTTATGTAAACTTTGAGGTGCCCAAGCAAACAAGGGATAAACATTTGTCTTTAGTCCATATAGTTCTAGTTAGAGGTGGGGTGACACAAGATGACTTGTAGCCTATATCCAATGGAAAAGATGAGGTTGAACTATTTCCAAATAAGGGAGGAGGAATAAGGAGACTGGGGATAAAAATTGGAAAATTAGAATCTGTTACCATGGTTTCTGGGGTATGACTCTTTCTGACACAGTTCAGCATCACTTCAAAGATGGTGAACAGAAAGACATCACCTGTGCTGGACACCTCGGAACATGTGTGACGAGGAGTTCCTATGTCGTCTTCACTGCTTTAAGTATATGTAAAATCTTGCTTAATAAATTCTACTTGATCCATAAATATTAATTATTCGTACCTTGTTAGGACAAGCAAAACTGAAGACCCTGGTGTTAGAAAATGAGAATTTGGATCAAGAGCTTTTAATTAGAAGGGTTTTATACCTTGAAACATTAAAACCTTACACAGGGACACTTATATGCTTCAAAAGGTTGAGTGATGATTTTGATTGAAAATTATTCTTGTCATGATTCTGTGGAGTTAATTCCCAATTCCCCAAGCCACCAATCCCAATGCTGCCTGAGTGCAAGTTGGCAGATCTGAACCACATTCTGCCTGGAGGGGCTGAATCTTTCCTATATCTGTGGAGTGAGGGTACATAATGCTATAATGCTTTAAAGGGGGTTGTACTCAAAAGTAAGGGACAAAACTATAATGGCTGCCAAAAATCTGTCATGGTAGATGGTATCTGACTGCTGTCCAAATACAATTGTTGTGTTCTGGCAATAATCCTGCTAGCTCTTTCTGTAGCCACAATGGGTTTGCTGTCAATTCCCTCTCAGGAACTTTGATCTGAGGAGGTGGGGCACTAAGGTCATTTACCATAGATGCCATTGAACCTGGTTCACTATCTAAGGACATGAGCTGGGACACATGTTGGCATCAATCCCAACTCATTATCAAAGCCTACTGCAATCCTTGAGTAAACTCTCAGCAATATGCATGAATCTAGTATTACTGAAGTCACTTGTGGGAATAGCTCATAGGCCTGCTAACAGTAAATGCACTGTAGGACAGGGTATACAGGAAGTATAAAATTGGATGCTTGAAAGAAAGTACGGTGATAATCATGGGTGATTTTAATCTATGATGTGGAGATGCGGCGTTGGATTGGGGTGGGCATAGTAAGAAGTCTCACAACACCAGGTTAAAGTCCAACAGGTTTATTTGGAATCACAGGCTTTCAGAGCGCTGCCCCTTCATCAGGTGAGTGACTCTAGATCAATGACTTGGATAAAGAAACTGAATGCATGGTAGTTAAATTTGCTGAAGACATAAAGATGGGTAGGAAAGTAAGTTATCAAGAGGACCTCAAATGTTTCCAGAGGGATTTAGATAGGTTAAATCAGTGGGCAAAAAACTTGTCAGAGTATTATTTGGATAAATGTAAACTTGTTCACTTTGGTTGGTAGAATAGAAAAGTAATACATTATTTGAATAAAGAGGTAATACAAAAAACTACATTAGAGGGATAAGCTGCCAAGAGGATGAAGATGTTCAAAATTATGAGGGGCTAGACAGAGTAGATAGGGAGAAACTGTTCCTGCTTGTAAAGGTTTTGAGAACAATAGGGCACAGATTTAAAGTGACTTGTAAAAGAAGCAAACGTAAAGTAAGAAAAAACATTTTGACACAATGAGTGGTTCAGGTCTGGGAGTGTGGTGAAGGTAGGTTCAATCAAGGCATTCAAGAGGACATTAGATGACTGTTTGAATAGAAACAATGTACGAGGAACAGGCAGGAGAATCACACTAGGTTATAATGCTCATTTGGCGAACTGGTACAGACATGATGGGCTGAATGGACTCTTTCTGTGCCATAACAATTCTGTGATTCTACAAAGTGATTTAGATAGGTTAAGTGAGTGGGTAAAAAACTTGCCCATATAATGTGGGGTCCCCATTGGCAGGAAGAATAGAAAAGCAGCATATTGGGTGGGGTTCTCTGGCTCCCCCCGCAGCTTGTTTATCAGTGGCGGGAGGCAGCCCCCCCCTTCTAGTCCCAACTCATTCAACAAGATTTCCCACTGAATCCGAGAGTTTCCCAGCGGCAGGGGTGTGGCGTAGGTGGGACTGAAGATTCCACTAGCGTGAACAGCCGAAAGATCTCACCCATTATTTAAATGGAGAGAAACTGCGGAACTGTATGGTAAAGAGGGATCTGGGTGTCCTGGTACATGAAACACAAAAAGTTTGTACGCAGGTAGAGCAACTGATTTAAGTGGCTAATAGAATGTTGGCATTCATTGTGTTGTGAATGGAAAATTAAAAGTAGGAAAGTTTTGCTGTAAACTCTACGGGGCCTTGGTTATGGTCGCATTTGGAATGCAGTGTACAGTTTTGATCTCCATTCTAAAAAGGATATAATTGCACGAGAAGCAGTTCAGCTCAATCAACCTCTGGTCAGTGTTAATTTACTGTTTCTTAACAAGACAATAACCGCTAGTTATCCTCAACACATCCGGGTTAGAAAGAGGGGATATTTCTCAAGGCTTCCACCCCGGAATGTTATCCACCCTGCTGAAATGCTTTGTGTGGATATTGAGAAAAACACATGATCAAGCTTGGCTCTAATTTCCATAATTCAATAGCCTTTTAACACTGCCTATGCTTACAAATGTTGAACGGACTCAAGCAAGGTATGACAGTTGGTGGACTCATGAAACCATACCATTTAGGAAAAAAATGGGAACTACTAAGAAAAATGAAAATAAAAGTCCCCTTTCCTCGTGGGAAAAAAACGGCATCCTCACAATTGCAACATGCTATCATCAACAATAAGAAAAACCTGAGGCAAAATTGTGAAAATACAAATCAGAAGAAAAAGTATCGGATGACCAGTATGTTGTTCTTGTGCTAATTTTATGCAGAACACCAATTACCATGCTTAATTAAATTTACTGGCTTCTTTATCCCCATTTTTGAGTGTGCACTGTTATCTCTGCTTCTTAGACCCATTTTTGCAGATGGCAGAAAGATGGAAGTTAGGAAGAGTACAGAGTTGCTCAATATCAAGTTAAACATATTTTGGATAACATGACAACATCAGCATATTTGAAAGGAAAGTCCCCACCTTCAACCCAAACTGAAACAAAACATTAATCAAAAGAGTTCCCATGTTTTGAATGGAAAACATTACGAATATTTCCTGAGTAGAAATCCCCATTACGATCTTAGCTATCTCCCTATATTCCAATAAATCCATATCTATCAAGACAGTGTAGAGCTGATAATAAAACATTATACGATCAGGCACTCAGGCTAACAGAACAGACCTTGAGTAAGCAAAATCGTATAACCTTCCCCATGGCACTTCCAGCCGATGCATCAATAAATAAGGCTGGAACTGTTGCTGCAGTAGCCCGCTTACAGACAGGATAGCCTTCAACAGCCAGGAATTTTAGTTAACAGTAAAAAAAAATGCCAGGAACATGGAAATTCATTAGACAAAATTTCAAGTGAGAAACAATTTTTTCCAATGGGATTTTTCTCCCACCTTCCCAGCAGAAGGAAACAAATGCAAATGTGGTTACATAAATTGGCCATGATTGACTAATTTGCATCAAACAGGAAACTGGAAAGCCCTGGACGATCAGAGGTAAAGAAAATTCAACAAAATCATGGAATGTGAACTGCAGTCCATTCAAGGCACTTTAACCCAATCATAAGATCATAAGAAAGAGGAACAGGAGTAGGCCACTCAATCTGTCGAGCCTGCTTCCCCATTCAATGAAATTATGGCTGATCTGATTATGACTTAACTCCACTTTCCTGTCTATTCCCCATAACCCTTGAATCCCTTGTTAATCAAAAATCTAACTCAGCTTTGAATATATTCGAACACCCAGCCTCCATGCTCCTTGGGAAAGGAATTCTAAAGACTATCAGTACAATTTCAGAGAGTTACCATTATACTATAGAATCCCTACAGTGGAGATGGGGGGGGGGGGACATTCGGCCCATTGAGTCTGCAGTGAATCTCCGAAAGAACATCTTACCCAGGCTCACTGCCTTATTCCTGCACATTTACCATAGCTAATCCACTCGACCTACACACCTTTTGGATGCGAAGGGGCAATTTCACATGCTCAATCCACCTAATCTGCACATCCTGGACTTGATCACTGATCCAATCAAAGTTCTTCTCATCTCTGGTTTTCCCTCTACAAGTCGCTCCCCCTACTTTCAGCTCTTTCCCACACCTCAATACCTCTTCACAGTCTCTTGAACCTTGTCACACAACAGCTAGTGGTACAAAAGCAACTATTAAAAGATAAATGCAATAACATTTGTAGAGGTTTATGTGATGATATGTCATGAGACCTTTAATGGAATAATCTATACTCCATTGACTAGAAGCTGAACTGGACCAACCATAGCATCATGGTCATAAGTGCAGGACAGAGACTGGATATTCTGATGTGGCTTACCTTCTGACTCTTCAAAAGCCTGTCCACCATATACAAGGCTCAAGTCAGGATACTTAATTTATGCACCTGCACCTCAATTAATATTCACCTTCTCCAGCACCAGCACTTTGCTGCTGCAGTACAGGTATGTACAATGCACAAAATTCACTTGCGCAATGCACAAACATTACTTTAGTAATAACTTCCTTATGATCTCAAGAACGTAAATAGCATTGTTTTGATACTGCAGGACACACACAATCCTGTCTTGGACTTCCATCGTCATCCCTTTATTCTCACTGGATCAGAATCATGGAATCCCTGAACAGTGTGGATTCAAAAGGAATGTGGGGATTCAAGGAGAACATGCACCAATACCTTCTCAAGGCAACAAATGCAGCTTTGCTCACATAAAAAGGCACTGCTCTTCCGACTTACCAACTAACACAGTGGTAACCTTATTGCTAGCATACTGCTCAATCTCCCTCAGCCATTCAGGAAGACAGCGGAAAGATTCTTCACACGTGATATCATAGGTCAATATTAAGGCATTTGCACTGCGGTAATAGCTCTGTGTGATGGATCGAAACCGCTCTTGTCCTGCAGTATCCCAAATCTGGAGCTATGGGAAAGGAGACAAAAATAAAAATTATCAATATGATTTAGTGCAAAACATGTGGAAACTTTGGGCATCATACTCCATCCCGCTTGAAGCTGATGGGATTGGGTTGACTGGCTGTTTTATATTCCATCAGATTTCACTTTCAATTGATTTTACTGTTGGGTGTAAAACAGGAATGCAACCTGGTCTAGTCAGTTTCTCAGAGTGGGAAAGGTTAAAATTACCATTAAAAGTAATTTTTATTCAAATATATTTCCTTCTCATTCCCCTTTCTCCTGTAAATAATGCCAGTATGAGCATTAAATAGGGAGGACCCCCCCAGCCAATTCTCACTACTATTGGGAGTTATTGGACCCATGATCAACACCTCCCCACAAAACTGGACCTCAGAATACGTTGCTAGGGAAGTATAGAATCTGAATCCTACCATTCCACGTGCTCTTGCTCAAATATACCAGTATCAGAGTTTTTTAATTTGGAAAAGATTATGCACACACTTAAGTTTTTCATTTGGACAGATATCCAGTTATCTGCTTTTACTGGTCAAATATAGGAAATTCCACTGATCTCTTTGAACCTATGCTAAAAGACTTACCAAGGCTCAATCGGACGTCACAAAAACTTGTATTTATATAGTATCATTAGCACAGAAAAATGCTCCGAGGTGCTTCACAGAGACATAGCAGACAAAAATGGACAGTGAGATAAAGGAGATATTAGGGTGCTCAAAGAGATGGGTACTTAGAGAGGGAGGCAGAAAGGTTTACAGAATGAATCATGAAACTCTAATGAATTTCCGAGCATTTAACTAGTAGGGTAGATAAAGACAAACCAGTGAATGTAATGTATATGGATTTTTGAAAAATTATTTGTTCAGGTGCCACACAAGAAATTATGACAGTTTTAGAGCTCCTGAAATTGAGGATCGATTAACAGAAAGAAAACAGAAAGAATAAGTGAGTCAGTATACAACTCTCCTCTGAGTCAGAATGCTGTGGATTCAAATCTAGGCCTGAAATCAGAAAACTTAAGCCAGGCTGATACTTGATAGTAGCACCAAGAGGGAATGCTGCATAGTCAGTGAGTGCCGTCATTCAGATCACTTGCTTAAATTTCTTCAAACAGGATTCCGTCTTTATCACGACTCAAAAAACCTTGACCAATGTCACAAATTATATCCATCGTGATTCCCCCATGCAACCTTTTGACACAGTCGAGCACACCATCTACCCTTCATTGCCTTCCCCCATTGTCTAGTTCAGTGGTTCCCAAACTTTTTTCACTGGGCCGCACTTTCGGAATAAAAATTTACTCGCGCCACACCGAATTTTTTATTGATAAGAAATACACTCAAAAACAAAAAAAAACCAACTCCTAGCAGTGCTTGATTCATAACATAGAAGACAACTACTTTATAATATGATCGTGGGACATCCAGAAAGTATAAAATAATGCTTGTTTAAACCATGTTTAAATGTTTCTTTGATTGTCGTTGAATCTTCCCGCCACACTTGCCATCCTCTCTCGCCGCACCAGTGTGGCGCGCCGCACCCTTTGGGAACCACTGGTCTAGTTCATTGGGATTTCCTGATTAGTTCCACTCCTACCTATGACTGTAGCTAAAGCATCTTCAGAAATGAATTTCCATTCCATCCCACACAGTTGCCTCTGGAGCCTTAATCATTGCCACCTCCCCGTCCCCTTCCTCATCTACATGCTACCCCTTGAAATCATCCACAATCTTTGGACCCACTTTCACATGAGTACTCTAATTCTTCGCCACCTATCTACTGCTTCTCTGACTAATTGTTTGGTATCCAATGTCGCATAAGCTACAACTTATTTCAGTTAAATGTTGGGTAAACCAAAGAAATGTCTTTGACATCGAGAACAGAAAGTGCCGGAAATACTCAGCAAGTCTGGCAGCATCTGTCGATATAGGAGCAGAGTTCACATTTAGAGTCAAATATGACTTTGAAGCGTACATCATGAGGCTAGGCTGAGAGCACAGAAATTCATCAACCTTTTGAAAAAGCTGAGCCCCAGAGAAAACATTGCTTGATTGACAGCTCTGGCTCTCTGGTCTATTCTGTCAATCGAACAATGTTTATTCATACAAGATGAAGATGTTTCAAGTACTGGCAATTTCATCCATTGATACATTAAAGGAGCTAGATGATCAACATTTAAAATTGGGCTCGAGTAAAAATTAGATTTTTTTACGTTATCAATAAATGCCTGTTTTTTTAAAAAAAGCTTTTTCATCCTCTTGCCATTTTTGGTTTCATTGGTGTATAGTGGATGAATGGGCAAGGAAGTGCTTTAGCTTTGCATGGGGACATTAGATGGCAATGGAGGATGGGTGGGGGGCATGTTAGCATGTGGGGCTACGTGAGAAATAGGTCAGCATGGGGTGGGGGTGGAGGGGGTACATGGAGAATCTTTTGAACATACCTTTCATAAGGTTCCCTCATGCAGACAATGATTGATGACACCCACAGTTGACTCTTAAATGCCCTCTGAAACAGACTAGCAAGCCGCTCAGTAGTATCAAACCATTATGGAGAAGTCGATAAAGAATGAAACTGGATGGACCAACCAGCATCGACCTAGGCACGACAATGGCAAAGTCCATCATACTAACATCTGGATACTTGTGCCAAAATTGGGAGAGCTGTCGCACAAAGCAACAATCTGATATAGTCACACTCACGGTATCATACCTTATAGACAATATCCCAGACACCAACATCACCGTCCCACAGAAATGCTGTCTTTCAGTCTGTGCCTTTAAGAAACTTTTTTTTAAAAAATCATGTTCCCTATAGCTTTGTTTTTTTATTGTGGCACCGGCTGCCTGCTTAGATGTCCTTTTAATGCTGCTTAAATGGTTTAAATAGGGTTTTGTTTATTTTTACTCTAGGCCTAATGCACTTTCTAGGAGTTTACAACCTTTTGAAGTGCTGTAGGAAGAATGATTGACAAGTCAAAGTCAGGTGGTTCCTTCACAGAGGAATCCAAGGATTCACTTTTAGCTAGAGGGCGATGGACTTAAAAGCAGTATTTCTGTACCTCTCTCCCTGGTATTGGAAATTCTGCTGACTGTTTTTTAGTTAGAAGCTGTGTGGAATCCAGACTGAAAGACAGCATTTCTGTGCTTCTTAGAAATTCTGCTATGTTGGAAGCTGCTTTCTTGCCTTCCTGGAGTGTAAGGTTTTGCTGTAAGGTGGTTTGCTGGCTAAAAGCTGGAGGCCAGCAGTGGCTTTATTTCTTCCTCGATGTCAGCTGGAAATTACAAGGTTGGGAAATTAGAGTTTCAATTCTATCCAAAGGACTAATTCACAGCAGGTGTTGCTGAGCTGCAAAACCACATGAACTTTCTTATTTTTCTATACTAAACCTGTGACACGTGTATGCTTATATTGTTGTATTTGAACAGTGCATTTAGATAAGGTTTATACAATATCACGGTAAGTTTTATTTCTTGTTTGCAATTGGTAAAAGCGATTGCTAATTTTCTATGTGTTAACTGTATTCTTAAATAAACTTTATTGATAAAGGCTCCCTAGTGGGTCATTTGAATTATACTTGAAGTGAAACACCTCATGCTTACCCTAGCCAAATGTGCAAAACTTGTGATCCAGGCTGACTTCATATAACACTGTGGAGTTTCTGACCTGGATGATAACAAAATGTATTGGTATACAGTGATTGTTTTTGCATGTTATACAGACAAAACATACCAGACGGAATTTTACCGGCTCACCCGAGTGGGCGAGGGGTGGAGCATGGGAAGGTCCGTTGACCTCGGGTGGGATTTTACGGTTTTGGGATGAGTGATGCTGGAAAATCTCACCCACTGTTTGTAGAGTACATAAGGGAGAAGGAAAGGAGAGGGTACAGAATGTAGTGTTACAGTCATAGCTAGGATGTAGAGAAAGATCAACCTAATAAGGTAGGTCCATTCAAAAGTCTGCTGGCAACAGGGAAGAAGCTGTTCTTGAGTCGGCTGGTAAGTGATCTCAGACTTTTGTAACTTTTTCCTGACGGAAGGTGGTGGAAGACCCCAGGGTGTGTGGGGTCCTTGATTATGCTGTCTGCTTTTCCAAGGCAGCTGGAAGTGTAGACAGAGTCAATGGATGGGAGGCTGCTTTGCGTGATGGATTGGGCTACGTTCACAACCCTTTGCAGTTTCTTGCGGTCTTGGTCAGAGCAGGAACCATACCAAGCTGTGATACAACCAGAAAGAATGCTTTCTATGGTGCATCTGTAAAAATTGGTGAGAGTTGTAGCAGACATGCTGAATTTCCTATCCTGTCCCACCAACAGGACAGACACACCAGAGGTGGTGGCACAGTGGTATACAGTCATAGAGGTTACAGCATGGAAACAGGCCCTTCGGCCCAACTTGTCCATGCTGCCCTTTTTTAAAAAAAAACTCGTAAGCTAATCCCAATTGCCCGCATTTGGCCCATATCCCTCGATACCCATCGCACCCATGTAACTATCTAAATGCTTTTTAAAAGACAAAATTGTACCCGCCTCTACTACTAGCTCTGACAGCTTGTTCCAGATACTCCCCACCCTCTGTGAAAAAATTGCCCCTCTGGACACTTTTGTATCCCTCCTCTCTCACCTTAAACCTATGCCCTCTAGTTTTCGACTCCCCTACCTTTGGGAAAAGATATTGACTATCTAGCTGATCTGTGCCCCTCATTATTTTATAGACCTCTATTAGATCACTCCTCACCCTCCTACGCTCCAGAGAAAAAAGTCCCAGTCTTTCCAGCCTCTCCTTATAACTCAATCCAACAAGTCCCGGTAGCATCCTAGTAAATCTTTTCTGCACTCTTTCTAGTTTAATAATATCCTTTCTATAATAGTGACCAGAATTGCACACAGTATTCCAAGTGTGGCCTTACCAATGTCTTGTACAACTTCAACAAGACATTCCAACTCCTGTATTCAATGTTCTGACCGATGAAACCAAGCATGCCAAATGCCTTCTTCACTACTCTGTCCACCTGTGACTCCACTTTCAAGGAGCTATGAACATGTACCCCTAGATCTCTTTGTTCTGTAACTCTCCCCAACTCCCTACCATTAACTGAGTAAGTCATGTCCTGGTTCAACCTACCAAAATGCATCACCTCGCATTTGTCTAAATTAAACTCCATCTGCCATTCGTCAGCCCACTGGCCCAATTGATCAAGATCCCGTTGCAATTGGAGATAACTTTCTTCACTGTCCACTATGCCACCAATCTTAGTGTCATCTGCAAACTTACTAACCATGCCTCCTATATTCTCATCCAAATCATTAATATAAATGACAAATAACAGTGGACCCAGCACTGATCCCTGAGGCACACCGCTGGTCACAGGTCTCCAGTTTGAGAAACAATTCTTTACAACCACCCTCTGGCTTCTGTCAAGAAGCCAATTTTATATCCATTTAGATACCTCACCCTAAATCCCGAGAGATTTAACCTTATGCAACAACCTACCATGCGGTTCCTTGTCAAAGGCCTTGCTAAATTCCATGTAGACAACATCAACTGCACTGCCCTCATCTACCTTCTTGGTTACCCCTTCAAAACACTCAATCAAATTTGTGAGACATGATTTTCCACTCACAAAGCCATGCTGACTGTCCCTAATCAGTCCTTGCGTCTCTAAATGCCTGTAGATCCTGTCTCTCAAAATACCTTCCAACAACTTACCCACCACAGATGTGAGGCTCACTGGCCTGTAGTTCCCGGGCTTTTCCTTGCAGCCCTTGTTAAACAAAGGCACAACATTTGCCACTCTCCAATCTTCAGGCACCTCACCCATGACTATCGATGATTCAAATATCTCGGCTAGGGGACCTGCAATTTCCTCCCGAGCCTCCCACAATGTCCTGCGATACACTTCATCAGGTCCCGGGGATTTATCTACCTCGATGCACTTTAAGACTTCCAGCACCTCCTTCTCTGTAATATGTACACTCCTCAAGACATCACTATTTATTTCCCCAAGTTCCCTAACATCCATGTTTTTCTCAACAGTAAATACTGATGAGAAATATTCATTTAGGATCTCACCCATCTCTTGTGGATCCGCACATAGATGACCTTGTTGATCCTCAAGAGGCCCTACTCTCTCGTTACTCTTTTGCCCTTTATGTATTTGTAGAAGCTCTTTGAATTCTCCTTTGCCTTATCTGCCAAAACAATCTCGTGTCCCCTTTTTACCCTCCTGATTTCTCTCTTAACTCTACTTCGACACCCCCTATACTCTTCGACGGATTCACTTGATCCCAGTATCCTATGCATGTCATGTGCCTCTTTCTTCTTCTTGACCAGGGCCTCAATATCCCAAGTCATCCAGGGTTCCCTACTTCTGCCAGACTTGTCCTTCACTCTAAGAGGAATGTGTTTACCCTGAACCCTGGTTAACACACTTTTGAAAACATGCCACTTACCAGACGTCCCTTTGCCTTCCCACAGACTCCCCCAATTAACTTTTGAAAGTTCCTGCCTGATACCATCAAAATTGGCCTTGCCCCAATTTAGAATTTTAACTTTTGGGCCAGACCTATCATTCTCCGTAGCTATCTTAAAACCAATAGAATTATGGTCACTGGTCCCAAAGTGATCCCTCACTAACACTTCTGTCACCTGCCCTTCCTTATTTCCCAAGAGGAGGTCAAGTTTTGCCCCCTCTCTAGTCGGGCCACCCACATACTGAATGAGAAATTCCTCTTGAATACACTCAACCAATTTCTCTCCATCCAAGTCTCTAATGCTATGGCTGTCCCAGTCAATGTTGGGAAAGTTAAAATCTCCTACTATTACTACCCTATTTTTCTTGCAGCTATCTGTAATCTCCTTACATATTTACTCCTCAATTTCCCGCCGACTATTTGGGGGCCTATAGTACAACCCTATCAAAGTGATTTCCCCCTTCTTATTTCTCAGTTCTACCCATATAGTCTCAGTGGCCGGACCCTTGGATATATCCCCCTCAGTACGGCCGTGATGCTTTCCCTAATCAAAAGTGCAACTCCCCGTCCTCTCTTACCTCCTGTTCTATCTTTCCTATAGCATCTGTACCCTGGAACATTGAGCTGCCAGTCCTGTCCCTCCCTTAGCCATGTTTCAGTAATTACTATAATTTCCCAGTCCCACATACCCATTCATGCTCTGAGTTCATCTGCCTTGTCCGTCAGGCCTCTTGCATTGAAATAAATGCAGTTTAATCTGGACTTCCCTTGCTCTCTATCGTGCTTTTACCTGATCTGTCTGGTACTAGGATACTGACACTCCCTTTACTACTTAATGTGCTCTCTTTAACTTGTGCTGTCCTCAAACTTCTCTTCCGTCTCCCTACTGCTTTGGGTCCCACCCCCCTGCCAAACTAGTTTAAACCCTCCCGAGTGGCTCGAGCAAATCTCCCCGCCAGGGTGTTAGTCCCCCTCCAGTTCAGATGTAATCCATCCCTCTTGAACAAGTCAGCCCTTCCCCAAAAAAGATCCTAATGATCCAAAAATCTAAATCCCTGTCCCCTGCACCAGCTCTCAAGCCCAGCATTCATCTGCCTAATCCTCCTATTCCTACTCTCACTAGCACGTGGCAACGGTATTGGCCCTGAAATTACTATCTTTGAGGTCCTGCACTTTAGCCTTTTGCCTAACTCTATATTCACATTTCAGGACCTCATCCCTTTTCCTACCTATGTCGTTGGTACCAATATGTGCAACGACCTCTGGCTGCTCATCTGCCCCCTTAAGAATGTCCTGCAATCGCTCAGAGACGTCCTTGACCCTGGCACCAGGGAGGCAACACACCATCCTGGAGTCTCGATTGCGGCCACAGAAACGCCTGTCTGTGCCTCTAACTAGCAAGTCCCCTATTACTACTGCTCGCTTGCTCTTTGCCCAACCCTGTCCCACAGCAGGACCAGCTGTGGTGTCACAGGTCTGGCTGCTGCTGGTATCTCCCCCTGACAGGCTATCCCAGTATCCAAAACGATATACCTGTTTGAAAGGGGAATAGGCACAGGAGACTCCTGCTCTACCTGCCTGCCTCTCCTGGCGGTCACCCATCTACCTGTCTGACCTGTGGTGTGACAACCTCCCTGTAACTAATGTCTATCACACTCTCTGCCTCCTGTATGCCCCGCAGTGCATCCACCTGCTGCTCCAACCGAACAATGCGGTCTGTGAGGAGCTGCAACTGGACACACTTCCTGCAGACGAAATTGTCAGGGAGACAAGATTGCTCCCTAATTGCCCACATCTGGCAGGAGAAGCATACCACCGGCCCAGCTGCCATATTGCCCCTATGCAGGTAAAAGGATAAAAGAATCTCAACTCACCTTTCCCTTGCTTGTGGTCCTCCTGCCGACTTTTTTTTTTGGTTAGAGGAGGAGATAGGGAGGGAAACACTGAAGTAGTGTTTGGGGTTTAACTTTCCCTTCACAGCAGCTCCTCCACAAACCATCTTCTGGTTGCAGTGACTGCACTTATGCAAATGTGACCTGCAACTGCCAATCACCTTTGCCGCTCTGCTGCCCTCACCTGGAAGGAGTTGCTCTGGGAGTCCTCAGCATTTACCGCAAAAATCCCATGGCATCGGGTCAAACATGGGCAAGGAAACCTCCTGCTGATTACCACCTACCACCACCCCCTCAGGTGAGGAATCATTACTTCTCTATGTCGAACACAAAGTGTTTCGAGCTCAGAATGGACTCTGGGTAGGGGACTTCAATGTTTATCACCAAAGAGCTGGTGGAAGAAGGAATAATCAACTTGATCTCATCTTGCCCAACCTACCCATCACTGATACATCCGGCCACAACAGTATTGGTAGCAGTGACCACTGCACACTCCTTGTGGAGATGAAGCGCCATCTTCATATTGATGATTCCCTCCATCATGCTGTTTGGCACTACCACCATATTAAATGAGAGATTTCAAATAGTTCTAGCAACTCAAAACTGGGCTTGCGTGTGGCACTGTGGGCCATCAGCAGCAGCAGAATCAACCACAATCTGCAACCTCATGGCTTGGCCCTCACTCCACAACTAGAATCAAGTCAGAGGATCAACACTCAATGAAGAGTGCAGGAGGACAGCATCAGGCATACCTAAACATGCAGTGTCAACCTGGTGAAGCAACAAAACATGACTATTTGCATGACAAAGAGCCCAAGTAGCATGCAAAGACAGAGCTAAGCTATCCCACTACCAATGGATCAAATTAAGGCTCTGCAGTCTTGCCACATCCAGTTGTGAATGATGGTGGACAACTGAACAACTAAAGTGGAGGAAGAGGTTCCACCAACATCCCTATACTCAACATTGGGGGAGTTAGCACATCGGTGCAAAAGACAAGACTGAAGCATTTGCAACCATCTTCAGCCAAAAATGCCAGTGGATGATCCATCTCAACCTGTTCTGGAGGTCCCCAACATTATAAATGCCAGGCATTGGACACTGCAAAGGTTATGGGCCCTGACAACATTTTTGGCAATAGTACCAAAAACCTATGCTCCAGAACTAGCTAGGTCCCTAGACAAACTATTCCAGTACAGCTACAATTCAGGCACATACCCAGAAAATTGCCCAGGTATGTCCTGTTCAAAAATGTTGGTCAAATTCAACCCATCCAATTACTGCCCCTGTCAATCTACAATGTTTATCATCAAAGCGATGGAAGGGGCCATTGTCTGTGCTGTCAAGCGGCACTTTCACAACAATAACATTCTGACACTCAGTTTGGGTTCTGCCAGGAACACTCATGATCTCATTATGACCTTGGTCCACACATGGACAAGTGAGGAGAAACTGACTGCCCTTGACATCATGGCAACAGTTGAATGATTTGTGATATCAAAGAGCCCTAGCAAAACTGGAGTCAGTGGGCATCAGAGGGACGGGGGGGGGGGGACTCCCCACTGATTGGAGGCATACCCAGCATAAAAAAGTAGTTTGTGGTTGCTTGAAGTCAATCATCGCAGTCCTGGGACATCGCTGCAGATGTTCCTCAGGGGAGTGTCCTAGGCCAAATCATCTTCAGCTGTTCCATCAATGATCTTCCTTCATCATAAGCTCAGAAGTAGGGAGGTTCGCTGGTGACTGCACAATGCTCAGTACCATTCACAACTCTCAGATACTGAAGCACTCGATGCCCATATTCAGCAAGACCCAGACAACACTCAGGCTTGTGCTATTAAGTGGCAAATGACATTAGTGTAATACAAATGTGTGGAATTGACCATCTCCAACAAGAGAGAATCCAACCATCACCCCTTGACATTCAATGATGTTGCCATCACTGAATCCTCCTCTTGCAACACCATGTACCATATAAATACTCTAACATCAGCTCAGAGGCTGAGAATTCTGCAACAAGTAACTCATCTTCTGATTCCCCAAAGTCTGTCCAGTATCCACAAGGCACAAGTCAGGAGTGTAATGGAATATGCCCCATTTGCGTGAATTAAGTCAGTTCTAAAAATATTCAAAGAGTTTGATAAGATCCTGGACAAAGCAGCCCACTTGATTGGCACCCCATTCACCACATTCAACATTCCACTCCCTCCACAACTGATGCATGGTGGCCACAAAATGCACTGCAGCAACTCACCATGGTTCCTTTGACATTACTTTCCAACCCAGTGACCTCCACCACCTCGAAAGACCAGGGGAGAAGGTGCATAGGAACACGACCACCTGCAGTTTCCCCTCCAAGTCACACACCATCCTGACTTGGAACTACATTGCCATTCCTTCACTGTTGCTGGGTCAAAATCCTGGAACTCCCTCCCCAGTGGCACTGTGGGTGTACCTACACCACATGGATTGCTGCAGTTCAAGAAGGCAGCTTGCCATCACCTTCCCAAGGGCAATTACGGATGAGCAATAAGTGCTGACCTAGCTAGCAATGCCCACACTCCATGACAGAACTTTTAAAAAGAATATTCTTTGAAAAGCTGATGGACTCCACAAAATTTGTGGAGGAGTTGAACATCCCTGCAATGTTTTTTTAAAAAGTTTATTTATTAGTGTCACAAGTAGGCTTACATTACATTAGTTATGTGCGGGCTAGGTTGGGACTGACCAGTGCAGGCTTGCTTTTCGAACCTGCCCGCAACCTTAAGAGGCACCCCTAAAAATTCGAAACCAGGGATTGGGAGTCAGGAAGCCTGTAATTGGGACTTGCCCACCATTTTTAAAGTGCTCACAAGTCACCCTGACTCAGCAAAAATCTAGCCCAAAGTTTACTTCTCACAATTGCAGAATACTGTGAAAGCTGCACTTGCTTTTCTTTCTTTCCTGATGTTGTCTGTTACTATCGGACTAGGTTTCTTACCAACAAAAATGTCAGATAATTGTCCCTTTGTAGCAGAATGCACTGTTTAATTCAAAGCAGAATAAATGAATAACAAATGTAATCATTCTTGTAGCATTCTGGTAGTTTAAAATTCCCCGCACACATCGCTTACAGTTTGTGTTACTTAGTTCTTGTGCAGTTTTGTAGAGGACAAATAGCTTCCTTCTGCGCTGTAACTGTTTTATGATTCATTTTTCTATGATTCTGTGTTGTCCTTACAGTGGAAAACAAGGAGAAAATGAGGGGAAATGCCAAGGAGTTAAAAGATAAAAATGCTGTAAAACTGAAACAAAACTGAAGCAAAATGTTTAATTCCCCCAGCAGGGCCCCCAACACCCATGATGTACATTAAATACCAGGATGGGAAAGAAAAAATAGCGTTAAGCAGTCATCTATTTATGAAGCTCGAAAGTCTATACTTAACAAAACAAATTCCGACAGAGATGCTTAGTTTGACTGTGAAATATTTCACTGACAGATTTAAGTTTTCAGGCAGTCTGCATTTATTAAAAGACTGAAGTGGTTACGCTGGTAATAAAAGTAATCAACATTTGGCAACAAACAGATGGCAGTTCAATGTCAAATATGGAACTACAAAAATTCTAATACTTTTTATTAGCTACACACAGCTGATATACACAAAAAATATTTTATTCAGAAGTCTGTAGACAGTTCTCACCATCGGTACTGAAAACTTGAATTTGATGAGGATAGCCACATTGAGCTTTATCACAGCCAGGAAATCTAATTGCTAAGGTAGTGAAGCATTTCAAGTCCGACCAATAGGTTGCATATTTAAGTCTCTGGATGCACTCAATTGAAATTACTTTAGAGTCTTCTTCAACTTTCCCTACCCTCTCCAAAGTGCTTGGAGATGCAGTTATCTCACAAACTGTATCTAATTTTCCTGGAATCCCTCCAATCAGGCTTGTACCCTTGCCACAGTACCGAGAACAATAAAATATCCCTCCTCATCCATCGACACCATCTTTCCCCAATGCTTTCCAGAGACATCCAGCTGTGTGGATCTGCTCTCAGCTGATTCCATTCTTAACTAACCAGTCATAACCACAGAAACACTTGCAATGGCTTCTCTTCCTACACTTACACCATAAATTCTAGTGTCACCAAGGATCTGCTTGGACCCCTCCTGTTTCTCAGCTGCATGCTGACCCACATTTCATGTGAAAACAGTTAGTTTTCACATGTATGTGGATGGCACCCAGCTCTGTCACCACCACATCGCTTGACTCCTTGGTTATCTCCAGATTATCACACTGCTGTCTTACATCCAGTACTAAAAAGGAGAAAATGTCCTCCAATTAAATATTGAGATGACTGAAGCAATTGTCTTTGGTCCCCACTACAACTCCATTCCTTTCCCTGGCAACCGTCTCAGGCCAAACCACACTGCTCGCAATCTTGGTGTGATATTTGACTGAGATGAGCTTCCAATCACATATCCACACTATCAAGCTGCCTATTTTCACCCCCAAAACATCATCAGGCTTCATTCCTGCCTCAGTTCGTCTGCTACAAAAATCTCTCATCTGGGCCTTTGTTATATCTCGACCATTCCAACACACTACTAACCAACCCCGACCATTCCAACACACTGCTAACCAACCCTGACCATTCCAACACACTGCTAACCAACCCCGACCATTCCAACACACTGCTAAACAATCTCGACCACTCCAAAGCACTCCTAACCAACCCCGACCATTCCAACACACTGCTAACCAACCCCGACCATTCCAACACACTGCTAACCAACCCCGACCATTCCAACACACTGCTAACCAACCCCGACCATTCCAACACACTGTTAACCAACCCCGACCATTCCAACACACTGCTAACCAACCCCGACCATTCCAACACACTGCTAACCAACCCCGACCATTCCAACACACTGCTAACCAACCCCGACCATTCCAACACACTGCTAACCAATCTCGACCATTCCAACACACTGCTAACCAATCTCGACCACTCCAAAGCTCTGCTAACCCACTCCGACTATTCCAATGCATTCCTAACAATCTCCTATGTTCCATACTCCAAAAGCTCGAGGTCATCCAAACTCTGCTACCCATGTCCTAAACTGCACAAAAGTAAAAAGCAAAATATTGCGGATGCTGGAAATCTGAAATATAAATAGAAAATGCTGGAAATACTCAGCAGGTATGGTAGCATTATAGAGAAAACAAAAAAGAGTTAATGTTGTGTCCTTGTGACTCTGTTTCTCTCCACAGATGTTTCCAGACCTGCTGAGTTTTTCCAGCGTTTTCTGTTTTTAAATCCCAAACCTCACTGCCCCCCTTTGTCCTTCACCCTGTACTGGCTGACATGCATTGGCTGCTGGTTAAACAACACATCAATTTTTACTCTTCTTTTCAACTTCCTCCATGGCTTTGCGCCTATCCCTGTAATTTCTTTTAGCTATATACTCCTCAGGAAATATCTGCAAATACTAAGGGCAGCACATAACTCCAAAGCATTACATCAGATATTGGGATAGTTTAACTCTAAAGATGTGCAGGTTAGGTGGATTGGCCGTGCTAAATTGCCCCTTAGTGTTAGGGAGATTAGCAGGGTAAAGACATGGGGCTATGGAGATAGGACCTGGGTGGCATTGTTGTCAGCACAGGCTCAATGGGCTGAATAGCCTCCTTCTGCACTGTATGGATTCTATGATTCTATGTTTTTAATTGCATTGTCCAATCTAAAAAAGTCTGATATTATATTGATTTATCATGAAGCAGAAGTTATTGAATTATTTCAGCACCACTTCAAGCTTAAAACATGTTTCCTATCCAGTTTTCTAATAGAAAATCTGAATTGACTGGTCGAATTGATCACTCCATTGGTCCATTTCAAAAATTACGAAGTAGCAAAGACAGGGACATTAAAAACTTTGCATCAGTCAATTGAAGACAGATCTTAAGTGGCATGTATTCAGTTCGTAACAAAAAGGGGGCATGGTTTCACTGGAATTGCACTTTGCCACAAACCCTCAAGCTTTTTGTTGCTGGAGCCAAGCCAGATTTGGGATAGGAAGTTCCTAAGGCTTCGGAGGGTGCTTCTGCTCCTCCGCTGACCAGTGAATCTAGGCCTCTGTGTTTGTTGCCCAAGTTTTGGAAAACAGTTTGAAAATCTCATGTGAATATCCTCCAAATCAAAGTGAGATTTCATTCCAATAGCTTAAGCTCATTACTTCTGAAAAACAAAAAATAGCTTTCCTCTTACTTTCTCCTCCAGTTCACTTGCTAGACCAGACTTCAGCAGCTTCAAATTTCCACCACCTTTTTCCAGAGATGTCAAGTCATGGTAATTCCTAGATGCATGATGAGTTTTGTACACAAGGCATCAACTTGTATTTAAAAAAGAGTTCAAATTGGCAAGCTATATCCACCATAGTAATGACATCTTCTGTAAACATACGACTGTGTCCTAGCTACTCAAAACAAGGAAGACATCCAGACAACGGCATGCCAAAATATTTGGTCTCCAAATCCAAATTTGCTAACCAGCCCCGACCATTCCACCACACTGCTAACCAACCCCGACCATTCCAACACACTGCTAACCAACCCCGACCATTCCAACACACTGCTAACCAACCCCGACCATTCCACCACACTGCTAACCAACCCCGACCATTCCAACACACTGCTAACCAACACCGACCATTCCACCACACTGCTAACCAACCCTGACCATTCCAACGCACTCCTAATCAATCTCGACTATTTCAACACACTCCTAAACAATCTCGACCACTCCAAAGCACTGCTAACCCACCCCGACTATTCAAATGCATTCCTAACCATCTCCTATGTTCCATACTCCAAAAACTCGAGGTCATCCAAACTCTGCTACCCATGTCCTAAACTGCACAAAAGTAAAAAGCAAAATATTGCCAAGACTAAGGCCATGTTTCAGCCAGCACCAGATGCACGCTATGATGCGCATGTCATAATCATTGATGGCACCATCTCAAGGCTGTGAAACATTCTCCACACCAAACTAGTAATATCCAACATGTTCAGAGGAAGGACAGCGGTAACACAACTACAGAAGTTCACAAAAGCACCAATAATGACAATATGAACTGCCAGTTCTGTGAATATCCGTGCAAATCTTAGAAACATAGAAAAACTACAGCACAGTACAGGCCCTTCAGCCCACAAAGTTGTGCCAAACATGTCCCTACCTTAGCGATTACTAGGCTTACCTAAAATCTTACTAAGTTCCATGTACTTATCTAAAAGTCTCTTAAAAGACCTATCGAATCTGCCTCCACCACCGTTGCTGGCAGCCCATTCCACGCACCCACCACCCTCTGAGTGAAAAACTTACCCCTGATGTCTCATCTGTACCTACTCCCCACCTCCTTAAACCTGTGTCCTCTTGTGGCAACCATTTCAGCCCTAGGAAAAAGCCTCTGATTGTCCACTCAATCAATACCTCTCAACATCTTATACACCTTTATCAGCTCACCCCTCATCCTTCGTCTCTCCAAGGAGAAAATGCCGAGCTCACTCAACCTATCCTCATAAGGCATGCCCCCCAACCCAGGCAACATTCTTGTAAATCTCCTCTGCACCCTTTCTATGGCTTCCACATCCTTCCTGTAATGAGGCGACCATAACTGAGCACAGTACTCCAAGTAGGGTCTGACCAGGGTCCGATATAGCTGCAACATTATCTCACGACTCCTAAACTCAATTCCTCAATTGATGAAGGCCAATACACCATACGCCTTCTTAACCACAGCCTCAACCTGCACAGCTGCTTTGAGCATCCTATGAACTCGGACCCCAAGATCCTTCTGATCTTCCACACTGCCAAGAGTCTTACCATTAATATTATATTCCGCCATCCTATTTGACCTGACAAAATGAACCACCTCACACTTATCTGGGTTAAACTCCATCTGCCACTTCTCTGCCCAGTCTTGCATCCTATCAATGTCTCGCTGCAACTTCTGACATCCCTCCACACTATCCACAACACCTCCAACCTTTGTGTCATCAGCAAACTTACCAACCCACACCTCCACTTCCTCATCCAGGTCATTTATAAAAATCAAAGAGCAAGGGTCCCAGAACAGATCCCTGGGGCACTCCACTGGTGACCGACCTCCATGCAGAATATGACCCATCTATAACAACTCTTTGCCTTCTGTGGGCAAGCCAGTTCTGGATCCACAAAGCAATGCCCCCTTGGATCCCATGCCCCCTCACTTTCTCAATAAGCCTTGCATGGGGCACCTTATCAAATGCCTTGCTGAAGTCCATATACTACATCTACTGCTCTTCCTTCATCAATGTGTTTAGTCACATCCTCAAAAAATTCAACCAGGCTCGTAAGGCATGATCTGCCTTTGACAAAGCCATGCTAACTATTCTTAATCATATTATACCTCTCCAAATGTTCATAAACCCTGCCTCTCAGGATCTTCTCCATCAACTTACCAACCACTGAGGTTAGACTCACTGGTCTATAATTTCCAGGGCGATCTCTACTTCCTTTCTTGAATAAAGGAACAACATCCGCAATCCTCCGGAACCTCTCCCGTCTCCATTGATGATGCAAAGATCATCGCCAGAGGCTCAGCAATCTCCTCCCTCGCCTCCCACAGTAGCCTGGAGTACATCTCATCCGGTCCCGGCGACTTATCTAACTTGATGCTTTTCAAAAGCTCCAACACATCCTCTTTCTTAATATCTACATGCTCAAGCTTTTCAGTCCGCTGCAAGTCTGCACTACAACCACCAAGATCCTTTTCCATAGTGAATACTGAAGTAAAGTATTCATTAAGTACCTCTGCTATTTCTTCCGGTTCCATACAAACTTTCCCACCATCACACTTGATAGGTCCTATTCTTTCGCGTCTTATCCTCTTGCTCTTCACATACTTTGGACTCTTCAGCCATGGCAATACCAACAGAAGAATATTAAATAATTTATAGCTGGAATATGCTATGATGAGGAGCCTATCATGAAAAACATGTTTCTGTCACAACTTCAGAAGAACATCAGTGTACCAGTGAGATGTTCTTTCATTTCCTACCAAACATCCTGCGGTTTCTCAGATTGAGATGACCATTTTGATGCCAAATTCAGAATAGTTTTGCATTAAAGACACATGCTCATTAGAGACTGAATAAGACTGCACAAATACATTTCATCCAATACCACATCTTGACAACACATACATATGAAGCATAGGTGCTTCAACCTCATACACCTTACCATTGATGGCTATTCACTATTTGCCAGGTGGGAAGTGACAATTTAGAATGGAAAGAAAAGAATCAAACTAGAGCAGACTTCTCAGAACTAAGTGACAAGGACTCTTAAGTTAAGCATTTGTTTGGTTCAGCTTTTAGATTACCAAAGAAAGGTGACTTGTGAAATAAAGCGTACGATTCTCTAAAATATAGTGTACAACAATCTCATGTTCAACATTGAGTTATACAAGACCTGGCACTTGTACAAGCTTATCAAAAACACTTCTAACTTCAGAAATTGCCCAAAATTCACCAGTTGTGTGTGCAATTTGAACTGTAGTGTATTATCCCTCCTGAGCTCTGTGCAGGCTTTGAGCAGAGTTGAGCACACCATCTTTCACTGTTGGCAGACTGTGGGTCAGACCTTTAAAGAATGGCAGGCAGGACCCAGATGCGGAAGACCAATCCACCATTTCTAGCATGTTAACAAGGAAGGGGACAAAACATGAACCAGACAAGAGGAGAAATCAACCTCAGCAGGGCCATTCGAAATTAGTGCCAAGTTCAACAAGCCCCATTTTGGCTGTTGCAAGGGCTTTAATTCGGTGTGTGGGAGTCAATAATTGACAAGTGTAGATGTAATCGTGCATCAGGTCCATTTAAGTGCCATGATCTTAAGTTTCTTTTTAAATACCCCGCTCCTGAAACAAAAAAAAACAAGCTAAGATGCCAGCTTAATGTACTGCTTTGATTGATCAATATAATTCTTTCCTGACATTTCTCCTTGGCCGATTATATCATAACGCTTGGATAAATTTCAAAAGTTACAATTATCTCAGCAGGGGATTCTGAGTTCACAGTTTGATTGACATTTAAAAGAGGCCATTAAACAATTAGTTGCCCTTGACGTGGGGTCTAAATAGAAGTGTGTTTGGTTTCATTAGATATTAACCAATTGTGGGGCTTTAAAAGCTTTGAATAGGTTTCTTGAATAGGAATTATTTTTCCCCACTGTCAAGTGTGTAGGAGGGAGAGTTTTATTAAAGGTTGTTAGAAGTTTTTTTTTATTCCCACTTGGTTCCTGAGGGCTGCCCATTATGGATACCGAGTGTGTGGCAATGGAGTCGGCATGGGGATATGAAGGGTATGAGATGAAGAGGTGTAGGCTGGAGGGCTGAACATCTTCTAAAACAACAAGGATGAAGTCCCAAAGAACGGAGGGGGAACCTTCGAACCAATCCATCTTGGCATTTGCCCGTCCACGTGACTGCCGTGGATCTGCTTCTGGGGTTAGCGGACCTGATCCAATCCCACCTCCCTGGAGCAAAAATTGGATCTAACGGGCCCTTTAAACCAAGGCAGGTCTGCCGACTTACTGTATTCGCTGTTCACAATGCTGTCTGCTCTACAGTGGGGAGGCCAAATGCAGGTTGGGTGACTGCTCTACATTCACTCTGGAATTGTGGCTGTGGACTTCCAGTTGTCTGTTATTTTGATTCTCCATCTTGCTCTCATGATGACCTCTCTCAGTCCTCTGCCTTTTGCAGTGTTGCAATGAAACTCAACATAAGCTTGAAGAATTAACACCGAGTTCAACAATTTCAGACTTTATCCTGTGCCCTCATAAGTTTTTCCATTATTTCCACTATTTTATTTGCAGGTTTTGTTTTACTCTAATTTTTTTGCATTTGAATGGCAGCTGTTCATCATTCCATCACTCATACCTGCTATAGGCACATCTAGCGTTTTTTGTTTCCTTTGGCCTTTGCACCTATTGGTACTTAACCTCTTCTGTTTTCTGCTCCTATCACAGACCTTCCATTTTGTTCTTCTTGCCTACCTATTCCCCTTCCAACCCATTACATTTCTAACTTGCCTCAGTTCTGATGAAAGGTCATCGACCTAGAACATTAACTCTGTTTCTCCCTCCACAAATGCTGCCCGACCTGCTGAGTATTTCCAACATTTTCCATTTTACTTCTGTTGATTTGAATCCCTCTCTTTGCTTTAAAGTGAACTATCCAGTTAATAAATTAAGCAATTTTAAAATCAGCAATTTTTTGTGCAAAATTTCAATTTAACAGAAAATGAAATTTAAAAAGATTTAGTTAGTTAACAGGAACCGGAACCGAGTTGATTTGGAAACAGCTTTAAAAATAGCTCGATTTTTGCTGTTCCACATGGTGTTTTAATCAAATATTTAAAAAGGATAGACAGTGCACAATTGATTCCAACATAATCAGGCTGTTGCCACAAGGAACCATGGAAGTAAAAATAGCTGAAGCAAATACTTCTATGCACGGCATGGTCAGCAGGTTGTCTAAAGATACTGTACAGCATTTACGGGAACACTCACTACACCACTGTTAACTGAAAACACTGTGGCTGCATTTTCATTGTGTAGTGTGTCAGCAATTTGATCTGCAGTTTGGGGTGGAAAAATGGCCATTTCTTTGTATAGAATCCACAGCGCATGATCCAGTGAAGAGAATGAAAGTTTCTATACTTCCTCCTCATAACAAAAGCCCCTGACTTTGTGTGTTTACATCATCTAAACATATTGCCTGCTTGTTCCACTTGATTGCTTATTGCCATGTTTTTATTTCCCCTTGCATCATAATTTTCTGTGTCTATAATTTTAGCAGGATTGTACAATTTGACCAGTGTGTGCCCAATCAGGTTTCTGAACTGTTTCTGCCAGCTCAAATGTCACGTTGGTTCTTTGGAAATAATCTCTTTCAGTTTATAGTTAAAATTTAATATTTTTGAGTTGATTATAAATACTTTTTTTCTTGCCTAGACAGAAGAATTTGTAATTGCCTATAAACAGAGTAGTACACAACTCCAGTCTGCTTGCTCCTGCTGCTTCCACAGATGCAGTCAGCAGGGGACCCTCTATCTGCCTTGGATGGATATTCTTCCCACCCACATCCCCTGGTATCCCCTCATTAGTTGCTCACCCACTCTTGCATGGTACAGTACCCTTCGTGCCAACTGTCTTCACCATATTGCACCCTAGGGACTGCTTCCACAATTTTCATTTGATGGCCAACTATTCTTGCCATCCCACCCTTCCCTTGACTGTTGCTCCAAGCCATGCTCTGCCAGTCCACTTACAGAATGTGGCAATTAACGTGCTGAGAATGTTTAATGAAGACCTGCAACAAAGTGAGGCTGCTCATTATATAGCCCCTCTTTCTCCCAGTGAGATACCAATTTGCTTCCACCACACCTGACTCAAGAGATTTCCCAGTTCAGCAATACCTTTGTCTCCGCTCCGAAAAGAGTTTGTCGGCCCAATCCATCTCGACCGAGTTTTCCAGTGCTGAAGCATAGGCTGCTATTCCCAATTCTCTTCCCCACTCTCCTCAATATTCCCTCATTATGCAATGCTCTCTGTCAAGATTAATCAGTGCATGTCTGAACAAGTATTAATTTAAGTGCATATAACGCCCTCTTGGATCTTACCTACTATTGATCTATTTATTCCTTTCATTGATGTAATTTTAGAAATTACATCTGGCTCTTTAGCACTATTTTTGTATCCAAGAACATTTGGAAGATTGTGGTCACGGCATCTGCTATTCCTTTCCTGATTTCGCTGTGTACCTTAGGAAGTATGCTGTCAGAGTCTTACAGTTTTATTTGTACTGGCTGGGTTCCAACCTTTTCAATGTTGTTTCCAATCATTATCCTATCTTAATTCTCATGCTCTTCTTCACCACTTCTGTCCAAAAAAACTAAAGTGCTTATTTTATATTTTTGAGATTTGTTTTTGTCTCACAATCTTATTCTTTATTTTTTTTTAAATATGCATTTCACCCTCACCTTAATGAATTTGAATAACAACCAGTGAAACTTAAATTAGAAAATTAAAATAATAAATCTGAGCCTACTTTTAATGCATGGAGATCCCAGTGATGAACATTACATTCCAATTAGACATGCTAATGAACTGTATGCAATTATATATTGAGCTTGTACTAAATTACAGAATTTACAAATAATAAGGATGTGGATCTTTAGCAATACAGTACCTTCACTTTTTCTCCATTTATATCGATAGTTTTAATCATGAAATCAACTCCAATTGTGGCTCCTTGACCTGGTGGAAACAAACCCTGTAACAGTAGAAGGACATCTTGATTTATAGGAGTTAATTCATTTTGCACACACCTTGGTAAGTACAATCCTAGAACAAACACTAATTAGTAGATAAACAGGGAATAAACCTGCATCCAGATATTCATCAAATTGTTACCTTTCTCAAAGGGGAAAAATAGAGATAAGAATAACATTAACTTTGGAGCAACCACATTTTCAATAAGGAACAGGTAGATTATAAATACCATACTGCTAAAATAAAACAGTTGAAAATAACAAAATGAACATACTTCAGGAACATACAAATCTAGATTTTTTTTGTTGGTAATGGAATGCTATAAAACACATTCGTACTAAATTTATCTCTGTTACCCTACTAGAAACATTAATCTGCTTATTTAAAATAGCTTAACAGCATTAAGATAGTAGAGAAAGGAATTTGACTCAATCATGTTCTTTTCTACTCTATGGTTTCATATGCACTTGAAGATTAAATTAATTAGCAGTTTTTATTTTTATTGAAAATATTCCATTTTACATGTACCACAGGATGCAAAAAATTCCCAAAATCTAGTACAGTAGAGAGTAATCAATATTCCACATAAACATACAGAAAATACCAGCGAATATTCATACAAATGATTCAAATCATCAATCATTGCAAATTGTTGTAGTCCACGTCTCCTCTCATATGGATAAAGAAAGGATATCAGAAAGGGTGGGGATCTCAAGATATGGCCTTATGGTGCACACCCTTTTCCACAGGATAACGGAGACAGAACTACACGTTACATGGGATCCCTTGTGGAGTAATATACAACCAACCAGGCCCTAACTCAGCATCCCAGGGCCTCGAAGCAATTAAAGGATAACCCAGAAAAAGGGGAAAATCAGGATACTGCCATCAGTACAAGGTGAGACATGGCAGCATATGCTCTCATGTATAGGAACCAGTAAGCCAAGGATTTGTACACCTTCCCTAGGCTTGTAACACACCAAGCCTCCTTCCTCTCCAACCATATCAAAGGTACCAATCAGGCTCCCCATCACTGAAGAATTTAAACCATATTCCACCAAGGAAACCCGAATGACAAGAATAATCATCAAGACACCCATCAAAAGGGTATCTGAGGGAGAGATATAACCCTCTGGGGGATTAGCTATAACAAATCAGAGATTATATCAACATCCCATCTATCTGAATAAAGAAAGGCGCTCCAAAGAGAGATGAGCATCAGGATTATCCAATAGATGCCAGACACAGCCTCTCAGCATACATTTTCCACGGGAGGTCAAATCTAGAAGACGGTTAGATTGAGTGTCTCCAAATAAGACCCCTTGGAGAAAACAACCTTCTCCTCCAATCAGCCTAATATCTAACTGAAGAGAGACTCCAACAATGCTGAGCCAAAGCACCCAGACTCACACTCAACAGGGCACTACATTCCCAAAGGGAACCAGGTCTCCAGAAGGAGAGCAGTCCAGAAGTCCACAGGAGTTTCGGGATAGGGCAACCTTCTCTCCCAGCCAACACACTCCCAATTGACTCAGACAAACACAGCCACCACTGCCCTAACCTGCTCAATGACATACTGAAATAAGGGACAACAAACCAAGAATATTCACATCACTCTTTTCCACTGGACAAAGCAAACTATTGCTTTTTCTAGATACCCCAGTGGCACCATTTAGGCACCACTATCAATGCAATTCGACCCCTTTCCCCACATCAGAGAAACCCTAACAACCAGACAATATGCCCATCCTTCAATCCCTGGGCCAAATTATCAAGTAACTACTGCTACTATCTGGATAAACTTCTACCTACTTCCCAAAATCTACAAAACGACTGCCTGGTAGGCCCATTGTGTCAGCATTCTCCTGCCCCACTGAACTTATTTCCGCTTATCTTGACTCCATTCTCACTCCTCTGGTCCATTCCCTCCCCACCTACATCTGGGATTCCTATTGACAGCTTCCAGTTCTCAGGCCCTATTGCCTCCTATTCACATTGGATGTGCAATCTCTCTACACCTCCATCCCACACCAGGACAGCCTGAGAGCTCTTCGTTTCTTTCTTGAAAAGGGGCCTGAACAATTCCCATCCACCACCACTCTTCTCTGCCTGACTGAACTTGTTCCATCTCTCAACAACTTCCCCTTTAACAACTCATCCCACTTTCTCCAAATCAAAGAAGTAGCAATGGGTATCTGCATGGGTCCCAGCTACACTTGTCTTTTTATGGATACGGGGAACGTTCCTTGTTCCAGGCCTACCCGGGTCCCCTCCCACAACTCCTTTACCGGTACATTGATGACTATTTTGGTGTCGCTTCATGCTCTCGTCCGGACTTCGAAAAATTCATCAACTTCGCTTCCAATTTCCACCCCTCCATTGCCTTCTCCTGGACCATCTCAGACACTTCCGTTCCTTGACCTTTCGGTCTCCATTTCCGACAATAGACTATCTACCGATATCCATTACAAGTCCACTGACTCCCACAGCTATCTGGACTACAGCTCTTTGCACCTTACATCCTGTAAGAACTCCATCCCTTTCTCTCAGTTCCTTCACCTCCATCGCATTTGTTCCGATGATGCCAAAGTGGTGCTTCTAATATGTGCTCCTTTTTCCTCAACCGGAGATTCACATCGACAGTTATCGACAGGGCCATCAACAACATGTGGTCCATCTCCCGCACCATGACCCTCACCCCCTCTTCTCCCTCCCAGAACAAGGATAGAGTCCCCCTTGTTCTCACATTTCACCCCACCAGCCTCCGCATGCAAAGCATAATCCTCCGCCATTTTCACCAACTCCAGCGTGATGCCACCACCAAATATGTCTTCCCTTCGCACCCTCTGTCAGCAATCTGCAGAGACCATCCCCTCCGTGATAACCTAGTCCACTCCTCCGCTATACCCAACACCTCTCCCGTTCACCCATGGCACCTTCCCATGCATTTGCAGAAGGTGTAACACCTGTCCCTTTACCTTTTCCATGCTTACCATCCAAGGTCCAAAGCACTCATTCCAGGTTAAACAGCATTTCACTTGCACCTCTTTCAATTTGGTCTATTGCATTCGTTGCTCCCAATGTGGTCTCCTCTATATCAGAGAGACCAAGCGTAGACTGGGTGATCGCTTTGCTGAGCATCTTCGGTCTGTGTGCAATCAGGACCCTGAGTTTCCGGTTGCTTGCCAATTTAACACACGATCCTGCTCCCATGCCCACATGTCTGTCTTTGGCTTGCTGCAATGTTCCAGTGAAGCTCAACGCAAACTGGAGGAACAGCATCTCATCTTCCGGCTAGGCACTTTACAGCCTTCTGGTCTCAACATCGAATTCAACAACTTCAGATGATTAGCTCTACCCCACCTCGGCCCCCTTTGTTTTCATTTTATTTAATTTTTTTTTTTACTGTTCTCTACCTTTTATTTCTTTATTGTCTTTCTTCATTTTTCTTCCCCCTACTTTATCCCCCTCTCCTTAACTTTTCTCCCCCTTTCTCTAAATTTTACCTCTCTCCCACCTATTCCACCCCCTATATCTCCACCTGTCACAGCTTACCCTCTGATTTCAACTTCTCTGCCGTTTGGCCATTCACACCCTTTATTCACTCTGTGGACTGCCATTAGCAGTTTTTTCCCCTGGTTTCTGTGGCTGTGACTCATCTTTCATTCCCTCACCCTGCAGTATAAATATCTCCCACTTTCTATGTCTTTTAGCTTTGACAAAGGGTCATCTGGACTTCAAACGTCAGCTCTTTTCTCTCCTTACAGATGTTGCCAGACCTGCTGAGATTTTCCAGCATTTTCTCTTTTGGTTACTGCTACTACCTGCACAGCCAAGTCAAAATAAAAGACCAACCTAACAAGGCCAGATATCCAACTGCGCCCAGACATGCACCAGATTATTCTCCCACTCCAATAACACCAGGGATGCCACCGACAAAAAACCTAGTCTTTTCCAGGACATATGATCAGTCTATACTTTCACAGGAAACAAGCACGGATTCCTAAATCCCGGAACAACAAAATTACAAAAGAAAAACTCAACCCCAATAGTTCTAACGGGGAATTCTCCTCACCCACAATGAGGATTTATAAGGCCATATCAATCATCTCTGTAGCAAACCACCTAGCCACCACCCTGCTGTGGCATTACTCATCTTACCTGAAAATAAAGTAAAGGGTACTGAAAATTGTACTTCATCAGTGTAAATGCAAGTGTTACAGCACAAAACAAAAGGTAAATATTGCACAACTCTCATGTCATACAACCACTCAGCTTACTCCTCAATGGAAAGAAGGACACCCACAAACAATTAAACTACTGCCTCCCTAGTTCCACTGTCAGAGCACACTGGTGAATCAAAAACAAAAAAAATAGACAACCCTGATTTTCACATTGCAACAGGATAACAGGGGGCAAACACATCATACACCTTTGTCAGTATAAAAGACAACATCACAATCAGGAGTATAATCTCAAGGGAGCAAAGTTCAGAATTAATGATGAACTGCTGGATAAAATAACCATCCACATGTCAGGATTGTCGAGCAACATCCAGGATCCACCCAGAGTTTCATGGAAGCCTCTGCACCTCGGCCACATCGTTGCCCTGAAGCTCCAGCCAAAAAGCTTAGACCCCAGCAGATGACAAGGATCTGACATGTCCAGCCACCTCCAATCCTCTGTGACATACACAGAGGACAAGACAGCTTAAGAATAGTGGTCGGAGCCTTCAATCGACCCCTAGCACGAAGACTGGACACAATGTGCTTCATGGAAGAAGGAGTAACTGGGTTGATCAGTAAGTTTGCGGACGACACAAAACTGGCAGGACTTGCAGATAGTGAGGAACATTGTCAGAGGCTACAGAAGGATATAGATAGGCTGGAAATTTGGGCAAGGAAATGGCAGGTGGAGTTCAATCCAGATAAATGCGAAGTGATGCATTTTGGTGGGAATAATGTAGGGAGGAGCTACACGATAAATGGAAGAACCATAAAGGGTGTAGAGACGCAGAGGGACCTGGGTGTGCAAGTCCACAGATCTTTGAAGGTGACGTCACAGGTGGAGAAGGTGGTGAAGAAGGTATATGGCATGCTTGCCTTTATAGGACGGGACATAGAGTATAAGAGTTGGGGTCTGATGTTGCAGATGTATAGAACGTTGGTTCGGCCGCATTTGGAATACTGCGTCCAGTTCTGGTCGCCACACTACCAGAAGGACGTGGAGGCTTTGGAGAGAGTACAGAGGAGGTTTACCAGGATGTTGCCTGGTATGGAGGGGCTTGGTTATGAGGAGAGATTGGGGAAACTGGGGTTGTTCTCCTTGGAAAGACGGAGGATGAGGGGAGACTTAATAGAAGTGTATAAAATTATGAAAGGCATAGATAGGGTGAACGGTGGGAAGCTTTTCCCCGGGTCGGTGGTGACGTTCACGAGGGGTCATAGGTTCAAGGTGAAGGGGGGGAGGTTTAACACAGATATCAGAAGGACATATTTTACACAGAGGGTCGTGGGGGCCTGGAATGGGTTGCCGGGCAAGGTGGTGGAGGCGGACACACTGGGAACGTTTAAGACTTATCTAGACAGCTATATGAACGGAGTGGGAATGGAGGGATACAAAAGAGTGGTCTAGTTTGGACCAGGGAGCGGCGCGGGCTAATTGTTCCTTGTTTCTCGTTTCAAGGCTTCATTCTATGATCATCTTGCTGGTGCCAGTACAGAGCGAGACTGCGGATAGTTGGGAACCTGTCTCGGGGGCAGGGAATTCATATGGTGTTCGTGGAAGTGGAAATGACTAGGGTTGGGAAGCATTTTCCGATCAGGGCCAGTGTGATCTCCTGGACTCATTTCGATCGCCTCAGGGGGTCAGAGAGGAATTTCCCAGATTTTTTCCCCCCATATTGGCCCTGGGGTTTTCACTCTGGGTTTTCGCCTCTCCCTGGAGATCACATGGTCTGGAATGGGGGGGTGGGGGTGAGTTAATAGGTTGTGATGAACAAAGCATCGTAGCTGTGAGGGACAGCTCGGTGGATAGGATATTGGTATGTAGATAGGCTGGAAAATTGGGCGGGGATCCTGGATTCAGGATTCAATCCTGGACCGGGGAGCGGCGCGGGCTTGGAGGGCCGAAGGGCCTGTTCCTGTGCTGTATTGTTCTTTGTTCTTTGATAAAACTGCCCCCTAGTTGACAGGATTCTCTTTTCCACGTTATTTATTCTCTTTAGGATATTTTGCAGTTCATCAATATGAACACCAAATATCTGTGACGGGGAGCCGAGACCATCATCCACAACTTCACTCACAAAGGCAGCCATCAAAGGCATCACCGAAGCTTGGGCCCGCTCACCAACGAAACTGCCACTGCGAACTGGGCCCCACCCCAGCTATTTCTGACCGCCTTGATCAAACAAGGATTTTATTGACTTAACTTGATACCCCTTTGCCAAAATTCAGCCAGGAGCTTCCAGGAACAAAGCACAGATTATACACATCAGGGTTGGATAATTATGGGTTGTGCATCAGGATAAAAAAAACAGATTAAAAATGAGTAGTGCAAGAGCTCATGAAAACACAGCCGTTTCTGTGCTTAGTTCACGCCACCGCTTAATCAGCATTTTAATTTGACAGGCAGTCAGTCAGCTGATCTGCAGTGCTACTCATGACAAGATTCCACACATAGGTAAAAGCTACACAGAAATCATGGTATTCAATCTATTTTATCAGGAAGAAACTTCTTAAGGGTCTTGGTATCAGTAGCACAGCAACTCTTTGCATTAATACTGCAATTCAATTGTCGCAAAAATAAGAGAATAGCCCAGGTGGCCATATTGATAAACATACAAGAGTGCAGGTTCAATCTGAAATCCAGCCATAGCTTGTCTGATGAGTACTTGGAAAGTTTCAACTAGTCTTTGTTAGCTGTTTAAAGATCTTAGTGAAAAATCAAAACAAAAATGGGAGAAAAATTAACATCCACAGTTTGTCTTTCAAGAATCCAATCACACTGAAAACAGCAGTAAGAAGCAGATACACTGCAAATCCACCTCCCTGATCAATATCACATCAGACTCTCTGAAAAGGATGGTTATATGAGTTTAAAATGAATGCCATAATGGAGCTGATATTCTTGGTTGTTGGCTGTTGTAAGATCTCCTGCTTTCCTCAAGTTTTTGTTGTTTCATTTGCTAAAAACGTATCTACTCGCTTTAACATGTTGTGCACGAGTTGCTAAAGACAGGAAGACAAATGTAGTACATCTGCACAATTCCTGGGCCTTTATACACTCAACTGCACCTCCAATAGGATGATGGAGATACATTTGCCTCGCTTAAAAACAATGTATGGTCACCGATTTCCTGTGGTGCATGAAAGTTATTCTGTGAAAAAATACTCAGATTACAGTTCAAAGAATTATAGCACCCATTGTGAATAGATATTGATATGATCCATTCTCCCCAAGTTGTAGTATAATTTTGCACATACATTCTATTTAATCTGGACTTTCCCTCTGCTCTTCTGACAATAACTGTAGCTCATTATTTCTCCTTAGTTTTAATATTCAATATTTGTAGGTGCTTACATAGAAAGCACATCAACACTGCTGAAGTTATTACTGAAATCTGTACACTGTGGATACTATTTCAATAGACCCATCAGTCTAATGCCAGTTGTGGAGAAATTCCTAAAATCTATTATACAGAACAGCATTTGGGACAAACATAAACAGTTGGCAGAGAGGCAGTATTGACTCTCTGCCAGATGTTTAGGTGGATTTGGCATGACCAATCCACCTAAACCGTAGTTTAGTGTCCCTTAGTGTCAGGGGGATTAGCAGGGAAAATATGTAGGGTTACAGGGATAGGGCCTGGGTGGGATTGCTGTTGGTGTAGACTCGATGGGTCAAATGGTCTTCTTCTGCACGGTCAGGATTCTATAACGTGTAATAGTTAACTCATGTCTAACTAACTTAATTGAATGTTGGAGGAGCTTGCCAACGTTAGGCAAGGGAAAGATCGAATGATGTTTTTGATATAGACCTCCGGACAACTCAATAAAGTTCTATACGAGCAACTATTAATAAGAATGAGTGCATTACGTAACCTATTTAAACAGTTAAAGAATTTGTTTGGAGGTGAGAGATAGGGTAACGGACATGTAATTCAATTGACAGGATGTGATCAATAGTGTTCATGGATCTGTATTGGGGCCTCAGCTCTTCATTAGCTTTATTAATCAGTGATGAAGGAATAGAAGGACTTGATATAAGAGTGTGGCTATAAGGAGAAAGTTGCAAATTGGTAGCTTGAGTGGGAAAAACTGTGCTGTAGTCTGAAATAATTCACTTGGGCCTAAGATGGATCAAAGTATTTTCAAAATGATAAGAATCTGGAAACAGTGGAGGAACAAAAGCTGCCAGACAGTGAAAAAAAATTGGATAGAGGATTTTGAAATTGTTGAACTCTATATTGAATCCAGAAGGCTTTAAAAACACAAAATTGAGAGCGCAGGTAGTACTCCACCTCCAGCTCCTATTTGGTTAAGCTTCAGTAGAGAGAGAGCGCTAGAGTGCTGGGGGGAGGGGGGCGGGGGAGACGGAGCTGGAGGAATAAGTGCTATTTTCATCGAAAGGTGAGAGAAATCGGGAGCGCGCTGATCTCCAATTATTTGCACTTTGAACTCCTTGAGCCAGGGATGGGTGGGATGTCATGGTGGGATTTAAATTTGTGTCTCTAGAGCATTAGACCAGTAGAATTACCACTATGACACCTTCCACACTCCTTCTGGGGTACAACAAATAAACTAATATAAATGGAAACCATGAGGTAAAAAAAAAAGGGCAGCAGCTGAAAATAAAGCCAAGTATCAGCTCCTCAGGCAGAGAACTATTCTCCAATACACAGTGGAATAGCTTCACCTGCTCAATCCCCTTGTGAATAAATTTCCAAGCTTATTAATACCATTAACATCAGATAGACGGAGAGGCTGATATCCTCCTGGGGAAAAGAGAAAATAACAAAAATCTGGAAGACAAGTTATTCCTCTGTCTGCTCTCATGCACTTTTAACAATATTTGGAGAGGCCATGTGGCAGGTTACTTGCTGTGCTGTCACGAAGGGAAAGGATTTGGAACACAAAAAGAAACCTAATTTAAAATCAGCATCAACACAAAAGTGCTGCTCTAAAAATTAAGAGAAGGAAGATCAGTGCAGTAGGATGCCATTGTAAGCTAGCTAAATCTTTTTAAACTATACAGGAGCTCAAGTTTACCCAGGAGGAATGCTCTCCTGACAGCAAATACAAAATGACTGCATTGATGCTTAATTGTCTAACGCTACATCTAATGTCTCTCATAAACCTAAGAGAACAACAATAGAAATGAGATTGAAAGAGACAAAGGAATACAAAACAAGCCATCTTATAGAAATAGCAGCTCAGATCAAATCCCTGCATGAGCAAGTTATCAAATTGACTTCAATTAAGTTTAACTATCTGATGCTAGTCCATAATTTTCCATGAAAACTTCAACTGGTCTGGGCTCTCTCATATTTTATCATTTGGACACAATCCATTTCACTGTTCTGGTTATCAAATTTCGGTGGCAGTCATCCAAACCCTTCCGGAACAACACTTTTAATCACATGTCTTGCAGTTCCACTAATTTTAACACACTGCCTAGTAAATCCAGCAATTATGAAAGAACTGAAGTAGCCAGATAAATCTGTCAGATTAGGGAAATTGAAGAGATAAACCAAAAACAAATTCTCCGGGTCCACCTTCAATAGAACAAACATGCCCCTATTCTCAAGTAAATTCTTGCGATCACTTTACTAGTGCTAGCATATCTATAGTTTAAATTCTCAAACACAACAGCAAAACACAAACATACCATAAAGTGGCACTGGCAAAAGATCTAGAAAGTTTAAATCCAAAACTGACAGGTTGCCCACATATTCCCGAATTGGAAGTAAGTGCCCATGCATTGAACAGGTGGGATTCTACCACCTGACAGATGGTAATTTATGCATTGCAGACAACCTGTCGGCCAGCTCTGCTGTTGTGAGGCTGGGCCGCCATTTTTAAAAGGTGCTCTGATCTCTGCCCTCAGACAGCAACCCCCCCACAAAAAATTAAATGGTGCCCCCTCCCCCCCCACTGACCAAGGGAGCACCACCAACCCCTCACCAAAGGCAGTTATCCTCTCCACACCATCTCCCCCCCACCCACAAATAACAGGTAACCCTGCCCCTTACATCACACAGGCATGAGGGTAATCTGGCCTGAATCACCATCTGCCCCCTACTCCACTACAGGGCCCCTTCCCCCTCAGACACCACCCAAGCTCCCTTCAGTTATTTTTTAAATTAGTGTCACAAGTAGGCTTCCATTCATACTGCAATGAAGCTACTGTGAAAAATCCCCTAGTCGCCACACTCCGGCGCCGGTTCGAGTAGACTGAGGGAGAATTTAGCATAGCCAATGCACCTAACCAACATGTCTTTCAGACTGTGGGAGGAAACCAGAGGAAACCCACGCAGACATGGGAGAATGTACAGACTCCACACAGACAGTGACTCAAGCTGGAATCGAACCGGGGTCCCTGGTTCAGACCACATGTCTTGACAGTGTCCACAATGCACTGTTCCCTGGCACCTTAGGGGCTCATGGATGTAGGTCTAGTGGACATTTATCTCTCTGTTGATGGCAGGCTACAGAGGAAGGGTCCTGGGGTTTGGGTGGGCTCGGGGCAAGGGGTTGACCTTGCCACTCTCTGCTGGGATGGGGGTGTCTTGGCTGGAAGGCCCCTTCTAGCCCTGAAGATCACGCCTGGCAGGGTGATTTCAGGCAGCCCTAATTGTGTGTGCACGTGTGTTCCAGTCTACACAACTGTGCACTCAGCCCCATTGTATGCACCCAGGTTTGTTTTGAAGTTGCTGAAGCTTCCCAGCAAGCGGAAATCATTGAAATCCTCTCCATTGCACTTGAAGCCTTTGATCTGTAACAAATTCAACACAGTGCATTGTAAAAGATTCAGCTGCCAACTGAATGGATTTCTATCATCCCCTTGCCACCTGTGTTTATTTTTATTTCCCTTCATTGTTGTATGCCCCTCAAGTACCTCATTGATCCTGACTGCTATGTTGACAGAGTTTAAGCCTGATTGACAGACTGTGGTTTAACTTCCTCTTTTACAAACCACATGCCCTCACCTGCAGTTTCTGACACTGCAAAGGAAAAGGAGGGGAGGGTACCCACGGAGGGGTGAGCATGAGAATGCGCGTGAAAGAAAGAATGCAACAAGAAAAAGAGCATGCCTAAAAATCACCTATAAATTAAAAAGTAAAGATGCCATAGTCCCAGATGACCATTGGCTGCTAATAGGGAGAGCTGACAGGCAAACACTAAGTTTGAAAAGGCAGGCCTTCATGAATAACCTCAGCCGATATGGGAATTGAACCCACGCTGCTGATGTTGCTCTGCATCACGAAAGCTATCCAGCCAACTGAGCTAATTGACTCCCCACCTACAAATGATTTCCCCCCTCCTCCTGTAACTCCTTCAAGTTACCTCCCCCAGTAATTCCTATGTAAGTAGGACTGCTTGCCTCCAGCTCTCCCAGTTGGAACATTCTGATTGAAATGGCCAATCAGGGCACTGAAAGACAAATCAACCAGTGCACCAAAAAGCTGTCCAATTGAGTACCAGCTCAATTGGAAGGGGTGGGGGTTGCCCTTGGCCCCAGCTCTGGGTGCAAGAAAGAAGAATTTACGTACATACAGGAACGTCCAAGTGTCGCTACTTATGGTCGCTGAGTGGACGGCAGTCTGATTCCCAGGGTGCAGCCAAGAGGGGTTGTTTTTGGGTTCACCAACAGTAGTAAGTGGAGAATGAGGCGGAGAGGAGGTGAAGAAAAGAAATGCTAATGCTGTGCGCATAGAAAAGTGAAGTGCGGCAGAAAATCTTTGATAGGGGGACATTTGAACTATTTTGAGAAAATTGTCAGGACACCAGGCTGTTGAATGAAAAATTGGGGCTGTCCAGACAAAGCCAGGACACTTGGTCACCATAGGCTTGATGACTTGCAGCTGGTTGGATGGCTTTTCTGATGGAACTGTCTGCATAACAGCTTCTTGCTGTTATTTTAAAGTAGATAACAAAATGACTTAAAAGCCACCGTGTGGTGATTACTCACCGTGTTGTTGTTTGACACCTTGAAATTCAACCAGTCTGGTTTGGCTGCAATAGGATGCTGATGGAATTTATTCACATCCGTCCAATACACATTGTGTTTCAATGTTTCTTTTGTCCTCCATGATGAAACAGGAAGTTGAGCTACCTGGAATGCCACAGTTCTTTTGCTGATATGCCATCCTTAAACAAAGGGATGTGTGAATTCCCTAAATGGTTGTGAATATCCTTACTTAATTAGGTATATTCTCGAGACTTAGGACCATCTGGAGCTCAAAATGCCAAATGTCACCTGATTTGCAGCAGCCACTTAAATATCAACTGAAAGTTCATAATATACTGATACATGACACCTCCCTAAAAGACATTAGTGACCCAGATGGGCTTTTAATGACAATCTGATAGTAAGACTAGCTTTTAATTACATATTTATTAATTGAATTTAAATTCCACCAGCTGTTGGGCCTCTGGATTATTAGTCCAGCAGCATTAACACTACATATCGACCCAAAATGTTTCCACTTCCAGGGTGGGTCTAAAGCCAGGAGACATAAAAATGATATCTCTAATAAATGCAGTTAAAAAATTCAGGACAAGTATTTTGGCAGGAATGTGTTTATAATGAATGGAATCTGTAGGGATTCTATGATAATATGAAACTTGCAACCATATGGAATAATTGAAGCAAAATAGCATAGATAGATAAGCACATCAAGGAATAAAAAAAAGGATATGGAGCAGTATAGGTGAAAGAATGGGAGCATGAACAACAACATAAACTGGTTAGGTTGAATGGCCTGTATCTGCACTGTAACTTTCATGCCATTCTATGTAGTAAGAACTGCACTGATTATAATTATGCTCTGGGAACAAAAATTCCAATGCATTGAAAAACAAACTGATGGAAAAACAATATTGATCAGCGTAGGAAAATAAGGCATTTGAGAATAAATCTACCGCTGGAATTATACAATTTGTTAGATGTAACTGTAAAATATAGAAAAAGTTGCCAAGTAAACCACTTGGCAAAAAGAATTATTGGAATCCTAAGATTACACTCTGGAGTCTAAATTTTTCTTCACCATCTTGCTAAAATCAGGTTGGATAGAATCAACTTCCACAGGAAAACCTGGTATGGAGGCCAACTACTGTAATCCCACCATGACCTATATTTTAGTCTCCCTGCCCCTTCATTGTTCAACCAGGTAAATGATAGTAGGGGCCTCCAAAAACAGCAAATTCTCCTATCTTCTGGTACTGATTACTAAAGAGAGATGGTAGTCCCTTGGGCAACAACAAAAGTCTGCTGAATCTCTTTCCCAGGAAGGGAGCAAAGCAGTGAGCCACTCCCTCTCTCCTTAGAGCCAATTACTCACTTAGTCCGAAGCCATAATGAAAAATCAAACAGTTATCTGAAAACTCTTCAACAGCTTATAAATGGCCCCTTCCTGTTCGATTTCTGCAATAACAATACTACACAATCAGGTAAATCAGAAATACGTTTTCCAGACCAGCTAAAAATCAATATTATATTTTATTTTAGAGGGCACATGGGGCAGGACACCCAATGAGCTAGTGGGATCTAGAGCATTGGATTTGCTAACTTTTCTTTCCTTCTCTGCCTCATCATTAATACATCGTGACTCAAAGCATAATGCAGTTTGATGGACAAGTTGTCACTATTTTGAACAACTGGTAGCAAGCTCTTCCCAATCATTAATGTCAATGCTGCTGTATTTCAAAGATAAATCTATGAAGCATGTTTGTTGCCCTCTCCTGGAAAGCTGGCCATTCGAGAGTTGAGAAAACCAGGACCTGGCAAGGGAGGTGCTTTTTTAACCATCAGGACAGTGTCCAGTCCATCATAATCAATTTTATAAGAGTTTTGCCTGAATGCTGGTGCAGGAGGTTTTAAGATGGAGCAACATACATACCTTTTAAGAAAATAACCCCAAGACATTTTAACATTCAGCTTTCCCACTTTCTTACCTGAGTAAATCTTCGTACTAAGCAGGTCTTTCCTACGCCAGCATTTCCAATCAAGACAATTTTAAATAGGTAGTCATAATCTTCCATACTCATTTACACACCTGGAGGAGGACAAAAAAACTTTCATTACAAGTTAACCAATGTTCTTAAGCTGCCTAAACTGAGAAAGGAAAATATCAGTCGTAATTCTTTAAAAAATTGAATTCTTTTGGTGCCCTTTTGTTGTCAGTCATGTTGCTGGAATAAAATAAGAATTTCTGATAACATTACATACATTAAAAATGAGAATTGTTACATGAATTACATTATGAAGGTTCAAGCCTATTTTCAGCATCATTTATGCACCTCATTAGTCTATATAGTTTTATATTGACTATTGTCAGATTCTCAAGAGGTCCAATTAAAATTTTGATCCATTCATTACAGCTATTTCTAATCTTGTTCAGAGTGGTTAAAGAAAGAGCCTAAACATTTCTACCCACTTGTATCTGTAGTTTGTGCCAGTGTTCCATGACAGCTGGGTAATCATGGCAGGGAATTTTTAGAACAGGCATATGTAAACTGCAGGTTATCTAAAAAGGTTCACCCTTGCTTAATTTTAAATTTTAGAGCATCTCAGTGGAAATTGAAGGAGACAGAAAAGGAGGTCGACTCCAAATGGTCCTTAACATGATATGAACTGAACTACTACAATAATTCCACTAATGCCAGTTTTTTATCACCAAAAACCTTTAATGATAACACAAGAGCGAACCGCACCCACTGCTTACAGCAGCCATGTCAATACCTGGGGACCTACAGATTAACAGTCTGGATTAAAGCAATGGGTTTTAAACCCCTGCTGTTCATTTCCCATTGGGAGAGCCTCCACTCACTCAATAAGGGAGTTTGCACTCAACAAAGCCCCCGGGAAGGTCTATTGACGTTCCCCCGTATTCTTTGTCACCATCATAACAACAACAACAATTTTCCATTCCGCAGCTAATTTACCCTCTAACGATGCCTACAGCTTGCAGCAGAAATTTAGTCAAAGCTTAATTCCAGGTTACAAGGTAATGATAAAAATGGTGAGGGATTGAGAGAAAGCTGGAAATGGAGCACCAATCACCACCTCATTAGGAAAGACAACAGTAGTGGAACCAGAGTGGCCAGATCATGTTGTCAGTCAGCATCTAACCCTGATTTGGTACCATTTTGGACCCTGCAAAAGACCCTCTTGAACCCTCACAGCTGAATGAGTTTAGCTGTATTAGGGACCCCCACGAGTGCAATTTAAAAAGGCAAAGCCAGGAAACTTCCCCAGGTGAGGTGCTCATGACTTTCTTTTTCTGCTGCATGGTTAGCAATGCATTATGTATCACGTTGTTGGTGGAACTTGCACAAATTGTTGGAGTCAAAAGAGGGTGGCACTGGACCTTTGCAAGGAGTTAAGAGTTTAAAGGTCACAAAGCAGAAAATTTGTTCAGTCATGGGGTTATAGTTCCATTCCTTCTTGGGCTCCAGCATGACAGGGAAAGGAGGAGGCAAGAAGGAGAAGCTGTGCGCAAAGGGAGAAAGAGGAGGGCTCTCGATAGAACACCACGCCCAATTAGGGTCTTCAGAGAGCACGTTTCCCACAGCCACCTCAGCCAGGAGCAGCGTCTGAGGCAGTGACGATTCATCAAAGAGATGCTCACTGGACTGGGCTATATATAGGGCGGCACAGTGGCACAGCGGTTAACACTGCTGCCTTTCAGCACCAGGGACTTGGGTTCGATTCCCGGCTTGGGTCACTGTATGGAGTCTGCACGTTCTCCCCGTGTCTGTGTGGGTTTCTTCCAGGTGCTCAGGTTTCCTCCCACAGTCCGAAAGATGTGCAAGTTAGGTGCATTGGCCATGCTAAATTCTCCCTCAGTATACCCGAACTGGCACTGGAGTGTGGCGACTAGGGGATTTTCACAGTAACTTAATTGCAGTGTTAATGTAAGCCGACTTGTGACTAATAAATAAACTTTATTTTACCAGGAAATTTCCAAGTAGTATCCAACACACTGCCAAAACTTCCAGTTGACCATCCATTGCTGCAACAAGGAGACCACGGAGGTGGTGTACGCAAGGAACTTCTGTCCAAGGAGAGAAAAGCAGGAAGTACGAGCACGTGGCTTTACCAAGGTAGCAGAATTACCCATGGTAGAGGGAGCCATCAACTGCTTTCACACAATTCTGCGGATGTCTCAACTCAATGGGAGATGTATCAGAACTGCAAAGGGTGCCAGTCCCTCAATGTGCAGCTGGTTTGTGATCATGCGCAGACCATCATGTCGGCAAATGCCCTTTATCCTGGCAGCTGCCATGCTGCTTTTATGATGCGCCAGTCAGCCATATTCAAGCTACAGAGTCAAGCCAGAGAGCAGCTGGCTGGCGAAGGGGATCGGTCTACACTTGGCTTATGGCCTCCCTCTGACCACATGTGGACGCTGCTCCTATAACAAAAGCCATACTGTGACCAGGAAAAAAGCCTGGCCTTCTCAAATAACGGATCCAATGTCTAGATCACTCTGGATGGGGAAGCCTTCCAGTACATGTCTTTAGATTACTGGTGGTCTGCTGGGTATTGCACAAGCTGGCAATTATGAAAGCACAACACTTGCTCCCAGGCCTTCAACAAGAACCTCGGGACAAGGCTGAGGAATCTAGACTATCAGTGGGCGGCTCATCAGATTCGAGTTCCCCTGAAAACCATTCCTGACCACCATTGTTTTCACACTGGCCCCACCTTTCCATTACAAGTATTAATTGTACAACAACAGAGTATTAATTTTGTTCAGATGGTAACTGGGCATTGTGCTCCTTTTCATTGAAACAGACCGAAAACATGGTGGTTGTTTGAAGACCCACATGTTTGTAATGTGCACCACTCATATATAAAAACTTAAGTGTGGAAAGATTTGGTTCCAGTCTATCCTTCACTGCCTAGCTTTAAACATTACAGATCACAGCATTCTCTTAGCCAAAATCCTGACAACCACAAGAGAACCACTTGATAACAACTTTATCCAATAACACTTCTAACAATACATACAAATCTGAACTAATCATCCGTGTCTATTTCCCTATCACTTGTAACCGGCCTAGTGTTCCTCAGCATTGGCACCCCAGTGGTTGGAGGAAAACTGTTGGAAGGCTGCTGACCTTCAATTGGGGAAGATTCTGGATGGCCTTGCAGGATGCCTTTGAGCAGCTCTCAGCCTTGGGTTGGTTTCAGACTGCACCACCTTAGCGTGGACAACAGCAATGTGGGCTAGCTCACTAACAGGTGACTGAAGGGGTATTGGCTGGAGGGCGAATGCTGTCATCCCATAAGAACACAGAAGGACCATGTACCATGGAGCTTGCGTCACTATCCCAGGAGGTCAGCTCTGCAATCCTAGTGACCCCCTGAAGCACAGATTGCTGAACTGCTAAGAGATTGGAGAACTGACATCTACAACTATGTTGAGATGGCAGCAGTCTGAGACTGGAAGGCATCAAGCTACCTTTACACAAAACAAATATAAACTTCATGAGTGCAGTCTGAGCTTCCAATACAACAGTCAGATACAGGACAGCTTCTGCCTGTGCTCACTGAAAGCTGGGACCGAGATCAGCCATCAGACAACATAGCTGGGTCTGCAGGTGCTGTCACAGAGTCACTACCAAGTTGGAACTGGACTCCTCTGTTCTCCTTCTCAGTGGCAGCAGGCTTTCTGGCAGGCTCACCAAATATACCAAGCATTTCCGTATTCATGCCCAAGAGCCTCATCCTGATGCTGCCACACTGAAGTTCTGAGTCCTCTGCAGCAGAACTCAGTGTGCGGTGTTGCCCTCCAGGGAGCTAGCACATGCACTAACCTTTCCCCTGGCCTTACTGCAGTCATCTTGTGTCTGGTGACAAGCCATATGTTGATGCCACTTCTACAGTGCCCTCTAAAATACATACATTGCCACTAGCTTAGATACTGGCAGTAATGTCAGATCAAGAGGTAGTACTTATTTCTCAAATTCCTGCTTTTAGACTTGCCTTTCAATGTCAGGTTGCACTGGCTGCCCACGTGACAGCTCTTGGATATCTGAAAGTGTAAATGCAAAGGGGAGGGGTTATGGAAGGGCAGGGAAGTGGGTGAAAAACATGGTCATACCATCAGCAGCTTGTACTTCATACCAAATTGTGTGGCAAGAGTTGATAAGGCATCAATATGCAGTCACCTTGCATTGGTTGCAAAGGCCCTGACCACAACGATAATTCAAAGCACCATCTCCTCCAAGGGGCTTAGGAGAAGCATCTGTGTCCGTCTCCCTCTGGTTCTCTCCTGCTCTGCCCCATTATGTGCCACCGTATCCTGCACTTGTCAGTGAATGTGTTGCAATGTATTTGGCTGAAGTGACTGCCACTGCTGAAAGTATGTGAAAGTTGCAAGTTATGGGTGTGAGGCCTACACCACTGGTAAGTGAGGGAGTGTTGGAGCATAAGAATGTTAGGCATGAGTTCTTCATGATAAAGAATGCTGATGAGTAATGGGGTGTGGTGTATTGGACAGTGAGACAGGCTGGCAGCACAATGGATAGGAAATGGTCTTTAAAAATGAATTTACTGACCTTGATCACTTGTGCAAGGTCGGTGAACTTCTTTTTCCAAACTACAGCCAGATACTCAGGTGGACTCCTTGCACTGACCTCTGTGCCTATCTGCTCCCATTCCCTTTGATCTGTATCTCTAGACAGCCTCCTGACCCCCTGTGTAAACATGACATCTCTCCTTTTTTCCCCCACCAGTGGTGCATTGGAGAATCCGGCAGCCCTCTCTCAGGCCCGCTACTCCATTGCACCTCTTTCTTCCTTATGATATACACTTTCGCAAACCATTCCAACACCTGGTGCAACCAGATTGCACCCATCCTTCAAGTAGTACAGACTAATTTAGTTGGTTCCAACCTCACACAAACCTTGGCCACCTGCTGAAGCATGCTGCTTTTTTTCCTCCACGGAAAAAATTGAATCCAATTTCATGGTCCCCACAAGAGGGACAAACAAGATCCAAGATGAGGCATTGCACCCCATCTTGGACTTTATCTGACGCTTCATCTTAGCAAAAAGGCCAAGATGGTTTTTAAAAAATTGCATAATGTGATGCCTTGGTTTAACCTCATTGGCTACCCTGATTCATTACTCTACCCTAGCCAGGGAGATCAATCTGCCTGATCATTGACTCTCCCCTGCCAGCTGCAATCTTAGAGCAGACTGAACAACACCATCATGGAGATGAGCAACACTTCCATCGAGTATGGGGTTGCCCACACCATGAACCCCATGCCTGCAAACAGGTCCCATCAAATTGTTAGCACAGACATTTTTGTGTTGCTAAATTGAAGTTTGCCAAAGGTGAGGATTTGCCCCCAAAGAAAATTTGATCAAATAAGGAAAATTAAAGTTGCCATAGTCCGATGGCCATAGGCTGATCTCCTTTTGAGGGGGAGAGTTGACTGGTGGTGATTGAACCCGAGGATCACCATACCTCAGGTGAGGGGCAAGGTTGAGAAGACAGGCCTTCATGAATAACCTCAGCCGGTGCAGCAATTGAACCCACGCTGTTGTCATCGCTCTGCATCACTAAACAGCTGATTTAATTTATTGTTACATGTACTGGTATAGTGAAAAATATTGTTTCTTGCGCACTCTACAGACAAAGCATTCTGCTTATAGAGAAGGAAAGGAGTGCAGAATGTAATGTTACAGTCATAGCTAGGGTGTAGAGAAAGATCAACTTAATGCGAGGTCGGTCCATTCAAAAGTCTGATGGCAGCAGGGAAGAAGCTGTTCTTGTGTCGGTTGATGCGTGTCCTCAGACTTTTGTATCTTTTTCCCGATGGAAGAAGATGGGAGAGAGAATGTCTGGGGTGCGTGAGGTCCTTGATTATACCGGCTACTTTTCTGAGGCAGCAGGAAGTGTATCAGTGTCAATGGATGGGAGGCTGGTTTGAGTGATGAACTGAGCTTCGTTCACTACCCTTTGCAGTTTATTACGGTCTTAGACAGAGCAGGAGCCATACAAGTTGTGATACAACTGGAAAGAATGCTTTCTATGGTGTATCTGTAAAAGTTGGAGTGAGTCATAGTGGACATGCCAAATTAGTTTCCTGAGAAAGTAGAGCCGTTGGTGAGCTCTCTTAACTATAGTGTCGGCATGGGGGGACTAGGACAGGTTGCTGGACACCTAAAAACTTGAAGCTCTCAACCATTTCTACTTCACCCCATTGATGTTGACAGGAACATGTCCTCCACTACGCTTCCTGAAGTCGATAACTAGCTCCTTCATTTTGTTGACATTGAGGGAGAGATTATTGTTGTCGCACCAGTTCACCAGATTATCTCTTTCCTGTACTCCATCTCATTGTTCGAGATCCAACCCACTACGGTGCCTTTGTTATCTAGGTGTTCCAGGGTTGAGTGTAGGGTTAGGGAGATCGCATCTGCTGCAGACCTGTTACAGTGGTAGGTGAGCTGTAGTGGATTCAGGCAATCTGGGAGGCCAGAAATAATTCACACCATGACTAACCTTTCGAAACACTTCATAATGATGGATGTCAGAGCCACTGGGCAATAGTCATTAAGGCACACTGCCTGGCTTTTCTTTGGTACCAGGATGATGGTCATCTTCTTGAAGCAGATAGGGATCTCAGATTGGTGTAAAGAGAGGTTGAAGATGTCTGCGAAGACCCCTGCCAGCTGGTCTGTGCAGGATGAGTGCTCCTCCAGGTACCCCATCCGGGCTAGTCACTTTCCATGGGTTGAATTTCAAGGTGGCTGCTCTGACATCTGCAGTGGTGACCTCGGATACAGGTTTGTCCAAGCCTTCTGACTTTGAGGGCGTGCTCTCACTGACCTCTTGCTCAAAACAGGCATAGAATGCGTTGAGCTCATCAGGGAGCGGTGCGTTGGAGCCGGTGATTTTACATGCCTTCATCTTGTAGCCTGTTATGTCTTACAGACCTTGCCATTGTCGGCAGGAGTCATTGTTGCTAGCCTGGGACTCTAGCATGGACCGGTACTGTTTTTTGGCATCTTTGATGGATCTCCGTAGATCATATCTGGCTTTCTTGTATAGACAGCAAGAAGTTTAACAACACCAGGTTAAAGTCCAACAGGTTTATTTGGTAGCAAAAGCCACACAAGCTTTCGGAGCTCTAAGCCCCTTCTTCAGGTGAGTGGGAATTCTGTTCACAAACAGAGCTTATAAAGACACAGACTCAATTTACATGAATAATGGTTGGAATGCGAATACTTACAACTAATCAAGTCTTTAAGAAACAAAACAATGTGAGTGGAGACAGCATCAAGACAGGCTAAAAAGATGTGTATTGTCTCCAGACAAGACAGCCAGTGAAACTCTGCAGGTCCACGCAACTGTGGGAGTTACAAATAGTGTGACATGAACCCAATATCCCGGTTGAGGCCGTCCTCGTGTGTGCGGAACTTGGCTATCAGTTTCTGCTCAGCGACTCTGCGCTGTCGTGTGTCGCGAAGGCCGCCTTGGAGAACGCTTACCCGAATATCAGAGGCCGAATGCCCGTGACCGCTGATAGCCAAGTTCCGCACACACGAGGACGGCCTCAACTGGGATATTGGGTTCATGTCACGCTATTTGTAACTCCCACAGTTGCGTGGACCTGCAGAGTTTCACTGGCTGTCTTGTCTAGAGACAATACACATCTTTTTAGCCTGTCTTGATGCTCTCTCCACTCACATTGTTTTGTTTTTTAAAGACTTGATTAGTTGTAAGTATTCGCATTCCAACCATTATTCATGTAAATTGAGTCTGTGTCTTTATAAGCTCTGTTTGTGAACAGAATTCCCACTCACCTGAAGAAGGGGCTTAGAGCTCCGAAAGCTTGTGTGGCTTTTGCTACCAAATAAACCTGTTGGACTTTAACCTGGTGTTGTTAAACTTCTTACTAATATTTGTGTAGCAGTGGTCCAGGATGTTTGGGCCTCTGGTGGAACAGGAAAGATGTTGGGTGGTATCTTGGTATGACGCTCTTGAGCTTGGCCTGACTGAAGTCCCAGGCCACGATGAACAAGGCCTCGGGATGTTTCGTCTCAAGGCTATTTGTGGTGTATATTTTGTCCAGCATGGACTTCACGTCCACTTGGGGTGGGGTGTAAACTGCTGTCAGGAAAACAGAGGTGAATTCCTGCAGAAGGTAGTAGGGGCGGCATTTTATCGTCAGATATTCTCGGTCCAGGGAGCAGAAACTCGCCAGTGTTGCTGTCCAGCCAACAGAGCTGAACCAACATACTATAATGATTTGCTAAATCACCATTCACCGAAACCCACATTACCCCAGACAAGTTTCATTCCTAGTCCCTCCATCCAGCTGCAAATATTTCATTAAAAAATTTTCTTGTTGGCCATTTCCGGTGAGTCTCACTTCTGTTGTCGGCAAGATGTTGGAAAAAATTATAAGGGATAGGATTTATAGTTATTTGGAGAGTAATGAATTGATAGGTGATAGTCAGCATGGTTTTGTGGCAGGTAGGTCGTGCCTTACTAACCTTATTGAGTTTTTTGAGAAAGTGACCAAGGAGGTGGATGGGGGCAAGGCAGTGGACGTGGTATATATGGATTTTAGTAAGGCGTTTGATAAGGTTCACCATGGTAGGCTTCTGCAGAAAATGCAGATGTATGGGATTGGGGGTGATCTAGGAAATTGGATCAGGAATTGGCTAGCGGATAGGAAACAGAGGGTGGTGGTTGATAGTAAATATTCATCATGGAGTGCGGTTACAAGTGGTGTACCTCAGGGATCTGTTTTGGGGCCACTGCTGTTTGTAATATTTATTAATGATCTGGATGAGGGTATAGTTGGGTGGATTAGCAAATTTGCTGATGACACCAAAGTCGGTGGTGTGGTAGACAGTGAGGAAGGGTGTCGTAGTTTGCAGGAAGACTTAGACAGGTTGCAAAGTTGGGCCGAGAGGTGGCGGATGGAGTTTAATGCGGAGAAGTGTGAGGTAATTCACTTTGGTAGGAATAACAGATGTGTTGAGTATAGGGCTAACGGGAGGACTTTGAATAGTGTGGAGGAGCAGAGGGATCTAGGTGTATGTGTGCATAGATCCCTGAAAGTTGGGAATCAAGTAGATAAGGTTGTTAAGAAGGCATATGGTGTCTTGGCGTTTATTGGTAGGGGGATTGAATTTAGGAGTCGTAGCGTTATGTTGCAACTGTACACAACTCTGGTGCGGCCGCACTTGGAGTACTGTGTGCAGTTCTGGTCCCCACATTACGGGAAGGATGTGGAGGCTTTGGAGAGGGTGCAGAGGAGGTTTACCAGGATGTTGCCTGGTATGGAGGGGAGATCCTATGAGGAGAGGCTGAGGGATTTGGGATTGTTTTCGCTGGAAAGGCGGCGGCTAAGAGGGGATCTTATTGAAACATATAAGATGATTAGAGGTTTAGATAGGGTGGATAGTGATAGCCTTTTTCCTCTGATGGAGAAATCCAGCACGAGGGGGCATGGCTTTAAATTGAGGGGGGGTAGTTATAGAACCGATGTCAGGGGTAGGTTCTTTACCCAGAGGGTGGTGAGGGATTGGAATGCCCTGCCAGCATCAGTAGTAAATGCGCCTAGTTTGGGGGCGTTTAAGAGATCCGTAGATAGGTTCATGGACGAAAAGAAATTGGTTTAGGTTGGAGGGTCACAGTTTTTTTTTTAACTGGTCGGTGCAACATCGTGGGCCGAAGGGCCTGTTCTGCGCTGTAATGTTCTATGTTCTAATTCTTATCCATTTGACACAAGCAGTCAAAATTTTCAGGGTCCCAAACAAGACAGAGATAAACATGGATACAAGTTAAATTTGAAGTCAGTCCCTGTAAGCAAACACTTGAAAAAAAATGAGGCCATGGAAATGATCAAACCATGCTGATAGTAACATGTGTGCAAAATTGTCAGATATATCAAAGATATGGTTTATGAGTTAATAATAAAAATCGATCGTGTCATTTGTATTTTCAACAAACTATCTTTTACTTACAATTCCAAAATGTTTCACTAAAATTTGAATGTAAATGAGCAAGCAGCAGCAAGAACAGTAAAATAGAATAACCTTTTGCAAACAGTGCACAGTACAAAACACAAACACACACTTGGGTTTTGTCCAGAGCTGAACCCTTTGACACAGATTTGTCTAAAACCGCAACATGAAGCTCGTGAGTACATCCCAATAGGCAGCTTTGGGTCAAAGTCAGAAAATACTACTAAACCATCATTTGCAGCAAGGGATTCTGCTGTATTCAATCAAATATGCTCTTTATATGCTATCCAAACCATACACATTCAAGCTGTAGACACGCCATTCATGCAATTAGGTTGCTTTTGAAATAGAATGGACTATTTATTATAGATTACTATAAAAGTGTTTTTGCAGTATAGATGTTCTTCACTGGTGCATATCCCTGATGAAACATGCTGGGAAATCCCTGGTTTCTCACTTTATTTAAAGCATATTTTGGCCTTTGTTTCAGTTTTCCTTCTTCCTCGGTTTATGCTCACATTTTCATTCTTTGCAAGTCAATCTACCTTACAGGAACCAAATGCCATCCTTTTCCAAAGCCTACACATCTTCATTCTATGGTTGAGCGGTGAACTTTTGGGTTCCTTAAATTCTCACTCATGTCATTTAGATTTTGACTCATCACTACATCTGTCTCTTAAATGTAGTTCACCTATATAAATTTACTAACCACACAAACGAGCTCCAGTCATTCCCATAAGCCTAAAAACTGCATTTTTAATCAGTAATCTATGTCAAGATGGAGACAGTTGGATATACAGCAGGGCCACATTAATATGTAAAAATATCTAGAAAATCTTAGATTAAAACGATTGTTATCAATCCTGCCAACTAAGTTACATCTTCAAATAATGCTATTTACATTTCTGTATATCAGGTTTAATATCCAAAGATCAGCTCCTTGATGAAATCCTAGCTCAATTAATTTCACTATATTCGATAGAGAAAAGACCAATCTTCTTCACAGAAATGCTGATTAATAGTCTGCTTTATTTTAATTGATTTACCCATTATATACCTATTACTTTTTGTGATTCCAAGGGACACAGCAAATTTATCCCCTCCTCTCAAGAAGCCATTCACTCTTACCAGATTATCAGCAGAGCCTACACAAAGTCCACTTACATGCACTTCCAGCAGTGATCACCAGGTAGAGATGTGGAGTATATCACCTTCTGCACTTAGGTAATTTACCACCCCAAACAAGACTAATGAAGTTACCAGAGAGCAGGTCATGAATTAGAAATCTTAGTGATCAGTCTACTGGAGCATATATTCAACAATTTGCTGAACCACAGGAGTTTCATATTATATAGCGCACAGAAAGACACACGGTGGGATATCTAGTTTGTTTCATCAGCAATAATAACCTCACACTCCATACAAAGCCACATGACTATCAACTGAACTATTGCTGCAAACTATCTTTCAGAAATGCAAGCTACTTAGCCCCGTCTCCAGACAGGGTGTCTGGTCCACAACACAATTGATGTTGCTGGGCAACAGGCATTTATGTAGAGATTTAGCACTGTGTTTCTCATTGAAAGCTTAGCAAGTGATGGAAATTGAATGTTGCACTTCTACTAATAATCAATGTCTAATGCATACAAAAACTTTGTAAAAAAACTACTGCTTTGTTCGAGCTTGTGACTACTTTTTAGCCTGAATATTGTTTAGATGCAGACAGCCTGTGTGCAGGGAAGAAACCTTCATTTGTAAATTATTTAAATTTACTGCTCACTTGGCACAGCAATATCTCTCTGCAAGGAGTTCGACAGATCAAAGTTCAGCTAGTGGTTGGACGGCACCTCTAATGCAAGGAGATGCTAAGAGAGGGGTAGAAATAATAAAAGATATGAACACAATATGAGGCCTATCAAACCCATATTACTATCATTGCTATCTTCAAAATCCAGCTCTATTTTACGTATTTGATCAGGCATTTAGGAGTATGTTTGATCCAGATGAAATGCAACAAGATAGTTTAGGACAAAAAAAAAAGTGATTTTAAAATTTGCTCGTTCTTGTTTAAACAACTTTGCTCTTAGAGAGATTGAGTTGCCGATGGCAATGCAATCATGTCCCAAGAGATCATGGTGCCCATGACACTGTGATCATGCCCTAAGGGAAATTGCGTTGCCCAGGGCCCTGCAATATAGTGTGATTAGAATGCCCTGAAAATCTGACTCTGGATGCAATTCACCTCTTGCTGGTGAAGTTATTCTAGTCGGTCATTACCCCTCTCTATCCCCCTTTCCCATCAGCAATATCTGTTGAAAGCAGAGGTTGCGAGCAACTATAGTTTCTATTTTGATAATAGAATCTGATAATGGCTGAGCTTTGTGATATCACATCAAAGGTACCCTCCCCCACACATGCAGTTACTGTGTCTGTGAGGTAGCTGCCTGCATCAAACATGGTGCTGTGCAAACTTAACTGGAAAAAAATTACACCTTTAACAGGAAACTGCAAACAATGCCACATCTTCATCACCAAAAAAGCACTTCCCTTTTTTGAAAAAAAGGTAATATCAAAGACTACGTATCAGATAATTATTACACAAGATTGTAGGGTTGCCAATTTTTAAAAAAATGTATTCCTGGAAGGTCCATCACATACCTTGCCCTGACACTCCAACCATTAGTCAGCCAATACATCCACTCGATGTATTGTCTTTATGTGCTAATTGGAAAGCAAAAAGACTCACTACCCAGTTGGATGATGCTTGACTGTTAGACAAACTGACTACCCCCTCTTCAATATTTCTATTTCTGGTAGAGAGATATTCAAAAAAAATGAAACAATCAGTTTTAATGCCCTATGATATTCTCCAGAACGTGAAAAGCTATATCCTGAAGGTTGACCTTCAACTCCTGGAAACTCCAAACCTATCCTGAAGGGTCCCATGAGATTGTGATCACTTGTGAGATAGCCATTTCAAGATGTGACTGTAATGCTCAAGAAAGCAGTGCTTTTTTTAAGCTGCTGATAGACTGGCAGGTTATTTTGACAATTTAAACAGCATGCTGTTTTACTCCCTAATCCATGTTTAATCTTTCCTGGGAGTATGCGATAGGACAATATACTGTTCCCTCGGCATCTAACAATGCTGTAAGTCCAGGAGAGGGATGACAAGTAATGACTTGAGCAAGAGGTTGCTAAAGCTCAGGAGAGGCACAAATAGGATTTTGGCCAGCGACAGATACAACAGCGTAGGTGCAAAGAAATACTGTCACTAGCTGGCGGATGCACATCATTAGCCATGAGGGAAACTGCAGTGGGTGCCAAGTGTGCATGCTGAATGCTTCTTGTTTGGTGGAAGGAGTTAGTGTTTGATGATTACAGTGTTGACGAGTTTGTATAGAACATTTGAAATTACCAAAAAGTTTCAAAGTGGTTTTATGCTGAAAAACTAATAAATCCATTCCTTTGCCAATCTAAACTATGGATCCCAAATGAGTACAAGTTACAACCTCAAATTTCTCCCACGTGGATAGAGAATATTTCCCCTCCACCAAAACAAAAACACAATTTGGGATATTTTTAGAATGCTCATTAGTTCAGTGATCTATCTGCCTCAATTGAAATTAATGTCACAGTAAACCTGACCTTTTATTCATACAGATATTTACATATTTGCAATTGCAGCATTAGTAATGTGCTCAGATCAACAGCACAAAGAAGAAAGTTGGCAAAACAACTGGATACACAACCATAACCGAGGTTCATCTTAAACGCAATCTTCAACAGAAATTCCACATTCGGTCGCTGACATCCAAAGTGAACAGAGTTCTTGGATTTCTGAGAAGGCATCTTTTGTATCACAACAAAAATACCAGAGTTTTAGTTTACCAAACATTTGTTCATCCAATCCTGGAGAATGCAAGTTGTGTGTGGGATCCTTGTGGCTCATGTCAAGAGATATAAATAAGTTTGAAGCAATCCAAAGACATGTTGCACAATCCTGCACTAATCAGTATGGGAAATACATCAATGTCACATCCTGGGTCAAAGATTTGGAATAGGAATTACTACAACAATTGCAGGAGAAAAAGGAGGGGGACAAAAATAGTCTGACCATGTTCCATAAAATATGGAATGGACTGCCTGAAATTGACAGAAACAAGTACCCGATGCCCTTTGACAAGGACAAAGCATGAAGTACTCATCCACACAAACTACAAAGTCTATTTATTTCCAAGGCAGCATATCAACAATCTTTCTTCAAGGACAATCGCACAGTGGAACAATCTTGCTCAATGATGAGAGATTGAACAGTTTAGGCCTATAATCTCTGGAATTTAGAAGAACGAGGGGTGATCAAATTTAGGTATAAGAGATGATAAAAGGTATGGATAAAGTAGACGTGGAGCGGATGCTTCCTCTTGTGGAGCATTCTAGGACGAGAGGTCATACTCTTAGGATAAGGAGTAGCAAATTTAAAACAGAGCTGAGGAGAAACTACTTCTCCCAGAGGGTTCTGAATCTGTGGAATTCGCTACCCCAAAGTGCAGTGGATGCTGGATCAGTGAGTAGATTTGAGGAGCTGGACAGATTTTTAATTGGTAATGGGTTGAAGGGTTATGGGGAGAAGGCAGGAAAATTGGGATGAGGAGCCTATCAGGCATGATTGAATGGCAGAGCAGACTCGATGGGCCGAATGGCCTAATTCTGCTCCTATATCTTATGAATTTATAAGTTGCCAAAGGAAAGAGTCACAGCCCCATCATCTGAAATCTTCAAGACCCATCTTTAGATTATTTCCATGTAAAAGTTATTATCAAGATCATCATTTCAGCAGGTCATGCCTGGTTTAGCTGCAATACTCACATACATGTTGGTGGAATATGGATATTAGTCTTTGATGGTGACAAAACTAAAGCAGAAGACAGAGGAGGAGGAACGTATAAATTGCTCTCTTTAAAATACATCTGCTTGAATAAGCATCAAATTCACTGAAGGAACATTTGACATGGAGAATGCAAGAGAAATACAAGATCATCCACCTTGGACCTTCCTAAATGGTGAAAAAGCTATAAACAGTGGCAGTCCTAAGAGACTTAGGGGTACAGGTACAAAATTCATATAAACATGCATAGAAAATAAATAAATGCTAATGGAATGTTGACCTTATTATCTAGAGGACTAAAATACAAGAGGAAGCAGTCATGCTGTAGCTACATAAGAGGTCCACATCTACAGTATTTTTTGTTCAGTTCTCAGCACCACACTTTGGGAAGAACATACTCTTGACAGGGAAATATAATTCATATTAGGGAACAAATAAATGGCCGAGTAAATTCGCAACTTGCTTCTGTTTTCACAAAGGAAAACATAAATAATGTACCGGAAGTTCTGAGAAACAAGTTTTAGTGAGGAGCAAAGGGTTAGTCGAGAAATGGTTTTGGGGAAATAAATGGAATTGAAGGTGAATAAATCTCCACATCCTAATAATCTTCATCCCAGAGTACTTTAGGAAGTGGCCCTAGAAATAGAAGAGCCATTGGTGGTCATTTTCCAAAATTCTTTGGACTCTGGAATGGAGGGTAGCTCCATTCCAGACAGACAATTTTGCTATTCAAAAAGGGAGGTAGAAAGAACACAGGGAACCATATACCAGTGAGCCTAATGTCAGTAATAGGGAAGTTGCTAGAGTCCATTATCGAGGATTTCAAAGCACAGCATCTGGAAAGCAGTGACATAATAGGACAAATTCAGCATCAATTTACGAAAGGGAAATCATGCTTGACAAGTCAACTGGAAATGTTTGAGGATGTAATTAGTAGAGGCGACCAGAAAGAACCAGTGGATGTGGTTTATTTAGACTTTCAGAAGTCTTGCGACAAGGTCTCACACAGCAGATTGCTATGTAAAGCTAAAGCAAATGGGATTGCAGGTAATGTCTTGAGATGAATAGAAAGCTGGTTAGCAGTCAGGAGCAAAGAGTTGGAATAAGTAAGTATTTTTCCGATTGGCAGGCAGTGACTCGTGGGGTACTGCAGGAATCGGTGCTAGGACCCCAACTGTTCACATTATATATTAATGGTATGGAAGAGGGAACTAAATATATTATCTCCAAATTTGCACATGATACAAAGTTGGGTGGAAGGGTGAGCTGTGAGGAGGATGCAGAGATATTTTAGTGTGATTTGGACAGGCTGAGTGGGCATATGCACGACAGATGCAGTATAATGTGGATAAATGTGAGGTTATCCACTTTGGTAGCAAAAATAGGAAGGCAGATTATTGTTTGAATGGGTGAAAATTGTGTGAGGGGAATACTCAGCAAGACCTTGGTGTCCCTGTGCATCAGTCGCTGAAAGTAAACACACAGGTACAGCACACAGTAAAGGCAGCAAATGGTATGTTGGCCTTCATAGCAAAAGGATTTGAGTATAGGATTAGGGATGTTTTACTGCAATTGGGAAGGCCACATCTGGAATTCTGTGCAGTTTTGGTATCCTTATCTGAGGAAGGACATTCTTGATATAGAGGGAATGCAGCGAAGGTTTACCAGGCTGATTCCTGAAATGGCTGGTCTGTCATATGAGGAGAGACTAAGTCGATTAGGATTATATTCATTGGAGTTCAGAAGAGTGAGAGGGGATCGCATAGAAACTTATAAAATTCTAACAGGATTAGACAGGGTATATTCAGAAAGTAAATTCCCTATGGTGGGGGAGTCCAGAACTACGGTCCATAGTTTGAGGACAAGGGGTAAGCTTTTTAATACTGAGGGGAGGAGAAATTTATTCGCCCAGAGAGTGGCGAGTCTCTAGAATTCACTTCCACAGGAAGTAGTTGAGGCCAAAGGAATTAGATTTGGTCTTGGGGCTAAAGGGATCAAGGGATGGTCTTGGAGGGAATGCAGTTTACATTTACTAGAATGGCATCTGCTCTCCAAGGATTAGCTATGTGGAGAGATTAAATAAACTAGGGTTGCATTTCCTAGAATTTAGAGGATTCAAGCTGTGACTTGATTGAAGTTTAATATATCAAGGCGAACAGATAAGAGTAGGTGAAAACTATTTCTGCTAGCTGGGAATTTTAAGACAAGAAGCCATGGTCTAAAAACTATATGGAAACCTTTCAGACATGGCATTAGGAAAGACTTCCACACTCAAGGAGTATAGCAGAAGTTCAGAACTTTAGCAAATGGCAATTTATACTAGCTGAATTGTTACTTTTAAGTTTGAGATTCATAGATTTTTGTTGATGGAGCAAAGGGCCAGTATATGGAGTTGGGACACAGTTCAGATAAAATCTGATTGAATGGTGGACAAGTGTGAGGGGCTAAATGGTCTAATCCAGTTCCTATTGATTTTACTGTGACTTAAAGATAAGGAATGCAATGAAGATGAAAACTTACAAGGAATAACAAGTTAACCCTAAGACATAGGAGCAGGAGCAGAAGTAGGACATTCAGCTCATCAATCTGCTCTGCCAATGAGATTATGGCTGATCTGATATGATAATTCTTGACTCCCACTTTCTCACTTATCCCCATGACCCTTGCTGATTCAAAATCTGTCTATCTCAGCCTCGAATGTACTTAACGACCCAGCCTCCAAAGCCTTCTGCAGTAAAGAATTCCAGATTCACTAACTTGAGAGAAAAAAATCCTCATCTGTCTTAAATGGGTGACCCCCTTATTCTGAGATTATGCCCTCTGGTCCTAGACTTTCCCACAAGGGGAAACAATCTCAGCATCTACCCTGTCAAATCCCCTGAGGATCCTGTATGTTTCAATAAGGTTGCCTCTCATTCTCCTAAACTATAATGAGTACAGTCCCAACCTCTCATCATGAGAAAATCCCTCCAAAGCCAGGCTCAACTTAGTGAAACTTCTGTGGACTGCCCCAATACTAGGATATCTTTCTTTAGATAAAAGTGGACCAAAATGGTGGCACAGTGGTTAGTACTTTTGCCTCACAGGGACCCGGGTTCAATTCTGGCCTGGGGTAACTGCCTATGTGGAGTCTGCACATTCTCCTGTGTCTTTGTGGGTTTCCTCCAGATGCTCCGGTTTCCCCTCTCAGTCCAAAGATGTGCAGGTTACATTGATTGGCCATGATAAATTGCCTTGGTGTCCAAGATGTATAGGTTAGGGGGATTAGTGGGATAAATACGTGGGGTTACGGGGATGGGTCTGGGTATGACGCTCTGTCAGAGAATTGGTGCAGGCTCGATGGGTGAAATGGTCTCCTTCTACACAATAGGGATTCTATAATGATTCTATTCTATGAAAACCAAGTACAGTATTCCAGGTGTGGTCTAACTCTGGCCAACTGCTCGGTTGACAAACCGGTCGGTGCAACAAACGGGTACCGTCTATACCGCCTGTATCGTTTTAGCTAACTTCCCTATTTTTATACTCCATTCCCTTTGAGAGGGGGCAACATTCCATTTGCTATTAGCTGCTGAACTTGCATGCTAGCTTTTTGTGATTTATGCACGAGGACCCCCAAATCCCTCGGAGCTTCCGCTTTCTGCAGTCTTTCTCAATTTAAGTAACATTCAGCTTTTTTAATTCTTCCTACCAAAGTGCATAAATTCACATTTTCTTATGTTATATTCTGAAAATTTTTACTTGAGAGAAAAGAAATGGCAAAGGACAATGTCAGCCCATTAAAGTTGGATCATGGTGAGATTACAGTGAATATAGTGAAACGACAAACTTGAGTTCATACTTTTTATCCCTTTTCACATGGAGCATCAGGACAATATATCAGCTGTATAAGGGAACCTAAAATTAATTCAAAGTCGGAATATAATTTTCAAGTAATGGTAATGGGGAAAATAATGGCATTTCAGCCAAACCGATCATCGGGATTTAATGCTTTCCATTCCAGCGCTTTACAAGAAATGTGAAGAAATTACATGAGCATTAGTCATAATTGTCTAGATTCAGGACTAGTGCCTCTATTAGAAAATCACTTAATGTCACTTCATTATTGATGGAGGGAGAGACAAGCCAGGTAACTACAGAGTTGTCAGTTTAACATCAATTGTGTGGAAGTTACTAGAACCTAATATCAGAGACTGAGTGACTAAGCATTATGACAATTATCAGCTGAACAAAGAGAGTAAGCACCGACTTGAAGAATAGATCATGCTTGACTCACAGCTACAATTTTTTTGAGGTGGTTAGAGCTGTATTTTCACAGGATTTAAAAACCGTTTGGTTTTTATAAACCAAATTTATAAGATTCTTTATAAACATGAGCAAAATGAGTGCATAGAATTGGAGCTAAACTTATGATATGGGTCAGTAATTGGTTGAGAGATAAGAGGCCCAGGAACGATGAAACGTTTGCTCTCCGATTAGTGAGATGTAGTAAATGATGTTCCACAAGAATCTATATTGGAACTTCATTGTACATATTAATGACTTGAATGAAGGAATAAGCAGTTGTATATTTAAATTTGCAGACAACACTACATTAGGAGGCACTACATTTAATTTGATTTATTGTCACATGTATTTGTATACCGTGAAAAGTATTGTTTCTTGCGCACTATGCAGACAAAGCATTCCGTTCATAGAGAAGGAACAGTGACCACAATTCAGTAAGCTTTAAGGTACTGATGGATAAAGATAAGTGTAGTCCTCAAGTTAAGGTGCTAAATTGGGGAAAGGCTAATTACAACAATATTAGGCAAGAACTGAAGAATGGAGTTTGGGGGCAGATGTTTGAGGGCAAATCAACATCCGGCATGTGGGAGGCTTTCAAGTATAAGTTGATAGTGATTCAGGACCGGCACATTCCTGTGAGGATGAAGGATAAGTATGGCAAGTTTTGGGAATCTTGGATAACGAGATATTTTGAGAGCCTAGTCAAAGAGAAAAAGGAAGCATTTGTCAAAAGGGGGCTGGGAACACTCGAAGCAAGTGTGGAATACAAGGAAAGTAGAAAGAAACTTAAGCAAGGAGTAAGGAGGGCTAAAAGAGGTCATGAAAAAGCATTGGCCAGCAGGATTAAGGAAAATCCCAAGGTTTTTTATACATATATAAAGAGTAAGAGGGTAGCCAGGGAGAGGGTTGGCCCACTCAAGGACAAGGGAGGGAATCTATGTGTGGAGCCAGAGGAAACAGGTGAGGTATTAAATGAATACTTTGCGTCAGTATTCACCAAAGAGAAGGACTTGGTGGATAATGAGTCTGGGAAAGGGTGTGAAGATAGATTGAGTCATGTTGAGATCAAAAAGGAGAAGTTATTGGGGTTCTTGAGAAACATTAAGGTAGACAAGTCCCTAGGGCCTGATGGGATATACCCCAGAATTCTGAGAGAGGCAAGGAAGGAAATTGCTGGGACCTTGAGAGAAATCTTTGTATCCTCACTGGCTACAGGGGAGGTCATGATGTGGAGATTGCGGCGTTGGACTGGGGTAAGCATAGTAAGAAATCTCACAATACTATGTTAAAGTCCAACAGGTTTATTTGGTAGCACAAGCTTTTGGAGCACTGCCGCTTCATCAGGTGAGTGGGAGTTGTGTTCACAACAAGTTGTGTCTATATATGCCCCATTTGTGAACACAACCCCCACTCACCTGATGAAGGGGCAGCGCTCCGAAAGCTCGTGCTACCAAATAAACCTGTTGGACTTTAACCTGTTGTGAGACTTCTTACTGTACAGGGGAGGTCCCAGAGGATTGGAGAATAGCCAATGTTGTTCCTTTGTTTAAGAAGGGCAGCAAGAAGAATCCAGGTAACTACAGGCCTTACATCAGTGGTAGGGAAATTATTGGAGAGGATTCTTCGCGACAGGATTTATTCCCACTTGGAAATAAGTGGACAATTAGTGAGAGGCAACATGATTTTGTGAAGGGGAGGTCCTGTCTCACTAACTTGATCGAGATTTTCGAGGAAGTGAAGATGATTGATGAGGGTAGGGCAGTGGATGTTGTCTACATGGACTTCAGTAAGGCCTTTGACAAGGTCCCTCATGGCAGATTGGTGCAGAAGGTGAAGTTGCATGGGATCAGAGGTGAGCAAGGTGGATACAAAACTGGCCCAGTCAAAGAAGACAGAGAGTAGCAGTGGAAGGGTGCATTTCTGAATGGAGGGCTGTGACAAGTGAACGCCAGGGATCAGTGCACAGCAGGATATAGATCGGTTGGAGACTTGGGCAGAGAGATGGCAGATGGAGTTTAATCCGGACAAATGTGGGGTAATGCATTTTGGAAGGTCTAATACAGATAGGAAATGTACAGTAAACGGCAGAACCCTTAGGAGTATTGATAGGCAAAGGGATCTGGGTGTACGGGTATGCAAGTCACTGAAAGTGGCAATGCAGGTGGAGAAGGTAGTCAAGAAGGCATATGGCATGCTTGTCTTCATTGGCTGGGGCACTGAGTTTAAAAATTGGCAAGTCATGTTGCAGCTTTATAGAACCTTAGTTAGGCCGCACTTGGAATATAGTGTTCAATTCTGGTTGCCACACTACCAGAAGGATGTGGAGGCTTTGGAGAGGGTACAGAAAAGATTTACCAGGATGTTGCCTGGTATGGAGGGCATTAGCTCTGAGGAGACGTTGGAGAAACTTGGTTTGTTCTCACTGGAGCGACGGGGGTTACTGGGGTTAAGGGGCGACCTGATAGAAGTCTACAAGATTATGAGAGGCATGGACAGAATGGATAGTGAGAAGCTTTTTCCCAGGATGGAAGAGTCAATTACTAGGGGGCACAGGTTTAAGGTGCGAGGGGCAAGGTTTAAAGGAGATGTACGAGGCAAGCTTCTTTTTTTAAACACAGAGAGTAGTGGGTGCCTGGAACTCACTGCCAAGGGAAGTAATGGAAGCAAATACGATAGTGACTTTTAAGGGGCGTCTTGACAAATAAATGAACAGGATGGGAATAGAGGGATATGGTCCCTGGAAGGGTAGGGAATTTTAGTCAAGTCGGACAGCATGGTCAGTGTAGGCTTGGAGGGCCGAGGACCTGTTCCTGTGCTGTAATTTTCTTTGTTCTTTGAAAGGAGAGAGTGCAGAATGTAGCATTACAGTCATATATAGGGTGTGGAAAAAGATCAACTTAATGCAAAATAGGTCCATTCAAAAATCTGATGGCAGCAGGGACGAAGCTGTTTTTGAGTCGGTTGGTACGTGTCCTCAGACTTTTATATCTTTTTCCCGACGCAAGGTGGTGGAAGAGAGTATGTCCGGGATGCGTGTAGTCCCTGATTATGCTGGCTGCCTTTCTGAGGTCAGCGGGAAGTGTAGACAGTGTCAATGGGGGGAGGCTGGTTTGAGTGATGGACTGAGCTTCGTTTATAACTCTTTGTAGTTTCTTGCAGTCTTGGATAGAGCAGGAGCCATACCAAGCTGTGATAAAACCAGAAAGAATGCTTTCTATGGTGCATCTCTAAATGTTGGCGCGAGTCATAGTGGACATGCCAAATTTCCTTAGTCTTCTGAGAAAGTAGAGCCGATGGTGGGCTTTCTTAACTATAGTGTCGGTATGGGGAGTCCAGGACAGGTTGTTAGTGACCTGGACACCTAAAAACCTGAAGCTCTCAACCATTTCTACTTCATCCCCATTGATGTAGACAGAGGCATGTCCTCCACTACACTTCCTGAAGTCGATGACAATTTCCTTCATTTTGTTGACATTGAGGGAGAGATTATTGGCGTCGCACCAGTTCACCAGATTCTCTATCTCATTCCTGTACCCTGTCTTGTCATTGTTGAGATCCGACCCACTATGGTGGTGTCATCAGCAAACTTGAAAATTCAGTTGGAGGGGAATTTGGCCACACAGTCATAGGTGTATAAGGAGTATAGTCGGGCTGAGGACACAGCCTTGTGGGGCACCGATGTTGTGGATGATCTTGGAAGTGGTGTTGTTGCCTATCCTTACTGATTGCGGTCTTGTGGGTTAGGAGGTTCAGGAGCCAGTCACAGAGGGAGGAGCTGAGCCCCAGGCCACGGAGGGATGTGTGGATGTGATCAGGAAACCAGAAAGAAACACAGACAAGCTTAAAGTCAGAGAAAAATGTCAGATGGAATTCAATTCAAGAGTGTGGTCTTCCACTTTGTATCTCAAAGATGAATCAAAATGTTCTTTATGGTGTGAGACCAGGAATTATGGAGGAGCAAAAAATGTTTAGGTGTCCATACGCTTAAATCGCAAAAAGCTAGTGCACATGTTGAAAAATTGCAAAGGCTAGACTGACCTTTGTTTGAAAGGAGTTAGAATTCAAATACAATCCATTGCAGAGAGTTTGGTCAGATCCCATTTGGAGTACAACACTCAGTTTTGGGCACCAAAATTCAGGAAAGACATGGGGCCCGATTTTACCATTTTGATTCTAAGTGCTGAATCTGGGCGCAATTCAGATCCGACTTGGAAACCTGTTCTCAGGCGCCCCCATATGCACTCAGCCTGAAAATAAAAATCACGAGTCTGAATTGCGCTGTGGGCGGGGCTTATCGCGTCCGAAACACTGCTGCTCCGGTTGGAGTCTTCAACTGCGCATGTGCAGTAAAACAAATTTGAAAATCACTCGTGTCACATCGCTCCCGGGTCGCAAAAAGCGGATAAAGCGGCTCAAGAGTGATGGCCCCCACAGATATCACCCCACCCGCACAACATAACTGTCCCCCTTATCCACCCACTCTCCCCGCTACCCAAACCAATCATGACCCCTGCCCCCTTTCCCCCCCACCGATCGCTCACAGAGTGGCAGCAGATCCCCTTGCCCCTGCTCCCCCCCCGACCAGAGATCCATCTGACCTCCTCCTCCTCCTCCCCCCCACCACCAGAGACTGATCGAGCCTCCCTCCTCCTCCTCCCCTCCCCAACAAGAGAACCATCTGGCCTCCCTCCTCCCCCCCTCCCAGAGAATGATCTGGCCCTCCCTCCTCCAAGAATTATCTGGCCTCCCTCCTTCCCCCCCCACCTCACCAGAGAATTATCATTTGTGCCAATTGGTAACTAAAAATGTAAATATTATGCAACAGAATTAGCACAGTAACACAATACAGAACCAAGTAACAATTTAGTAATATGGTGAGGTGACAAACTAGAAAATATTATACTACTGCCCAAGTTTGCAGAGTTTATGGTCAGGTTCCACACAGTCAGCAATCAGACCACATTTGGGAGTACTGTATTCTATATAGTTCTCATCATGAAAATAATGGGCAAGCACGGGAGAAAGTGCAGAATAATGAAAGACTCTAAATATGTAGGTGATAAGCTATGAAGAAAGATTTTAAAAGCTCAACCTGTACAGTTGAGAGATAAGACATTTAAGAAGGGTGGGTGGTTCTCAACAAACCAAGTTACAACTTCCAGAATAAAATTTTAAAGTGAAGCAGTAGTCTTTAAAGTCTGACAATACCAATTACAAACTCATGAAACATTAAATTTAAAGTGAAATCAACATTCTCAATCAAGAGGGCAATAAATGTCTGAAATAATCTGCCAGGAAAGATTCAAAAAATGGACAAAAAATACTTGGCGATATGACTCTCTCTCCTCCTCGACTTGATGTTACACGACATACAAGTGGAATTAGGAAAAACCTGAAATGTTGAAAATACAATTTATAATTCACTATTTATGCTGCTGTCAGGCCAGTGATGGTTTGTGTTTCTCTATCCTTTGCATAGAGAGAGTATAAGGGGGATAAAAGAGTGGTAGCAACGGTAAGAAGAGCGAGACTGGCAGAGAGGAAGAAAGACCAAGTGGCAGTGAGACCGAGACAAACGGGGCGGACGTGCGGAGTTCAGAACCCACAGTTCACATTCAGAAAAAGACAGAGTGCATGGAAGGGAAAAGCATGGACCCTGCTGGAGACATCAACAGCAATTCATGGTTTTAATCAGCATATAAGAATTTGACTCACCCATATGGCTCAGTTACTCATTGCCTTGACTAGATGAACCAATTGGGGGAAGGCAGGTACTCAAAATTGCTGTGGCAATAAATATTTTCAAAAGCCATAAAATTCAGGTAGTGTCATTGAAAAAAAACTTGTCCAATTACTGTTGACACTTTGATACATTCCATTAATTGATTGGCAGCAATTGCTAAATTACCAGCACCAAGGGTCAGAGGTCTAAGCTGAGTATAGTTGTTCATATCATAATTTGGCTGTTACCATCAATTCCAAGCTAATGAACCCAGACCCTTCAAGCTTTCAGGTAGCGTGCATAATGTTATTGTTAGCAATAACTGATCATATCCAAATCTGGAATGAACATATGGTGGATTTCTGCCAATTTTGCTTTTAAAAAAAAAAATCCACGTGGCAAATTCTTCCTCTCAAATGCATTGCTCAGCAGAAGAGAAAGAAAAAAAAGAGTTTCATGACAACCCAAAGCACTTTACAACCATAAATTACTTCTGAAGTGTAGTCACTGTTGTAATGTGTGAAACAGAGCAGTCAACTTTCACACAGTAAACTCCCCATAAACAGCAATATAATAATGCCCAAATATATCTTTTAAATGCTGACTGATGGAATACCAGGATAACTCCTGTCCACCAGTTGAGTGTTGTGGGTTTTTTTTACATCCACCTGAGGGGGCCTTGGTTTAACATGTCATCTGATGCAGCGTAACCTCACCCCTGCATCAAGCCAGGCTTGATTTTTGTGCTCAGTCCTACCCTCTGACTCAGAGGCAAAATAAATACCAAGTTACGGCTTACACAGGATCATTTCTTATTGTTTACAACCAGCACTGAACAGCTGGAATAGCTTTGACAAAGGAAAGGTTGCAAGTCACTGGCCTGCCCTCATAGGACAGGAAACAATAGAGGAGAAGCAGAAAATAAAATTGGGAGGCATGGCTAAACGGAAGGAGTTTCTGGTACTCAGAATTGTATCCAAGTAAAAACTGGTACAAAAAGAAAACAAAAATCAACACTTTGGTTTTCTTTCATCCCAATTTCCTTTCCTCCTTTTTTCTCTGAGACTTTATCCAATTTAATTTTATCTTTCCTGTTCTGTCATTCCAACAAGCAACACTAAATGCTCACCCTTGTCGTATTCCTGAGCTCAAGTCTTTTTCTAATTTCTTTCCGATCTACCTTCATGCTAACTCCAAGTTCATCTTGTCCATGACACTCTTCTTTAATTCTTTTGGCTTTCTCTAACCTCCCTTTCTTCTCCGAAGAATTCAAATAGGTGGATTTCTAAAACCATGCCCATTTTCCTGCGCCACCATGGCTGAAACTCGTCAGTTAGACAGTTTTTCCTTGTCAAAGCCCTAGCTAAAGTCACAATGGTGCACTTGCTCCTCATCCTTCTCAGCCCGTCTGCAACGTTTGACAAGGTTCATGACACCATGTTCCGCCAATATTTCTCTGGCTGAATGGGACTGCCCTCAAACTGATTCCACTTGTATCAACAAACTCACTGGTAAATTTTCCTAAAATGGCTTCTTCCCAGTTACCTCTCGAATACCCCAGGAACCTACCCTTACTTCCCTCTTAATTAACACCTACAGCCTGCCCCTTGTATGATCGGAATCCCCTCCAACTGGGAAACTAAAGCAATATAAAATCCAAACCCACAGACATGTTTTGACCTGATGTTTTGAACTATAAAATGCAAAACCAAGCTACAGTCAATAGTACACGGCTGGGCAGAAAAGGGTCAATTCAGACATTTTGCTTAAGACAGTGGCTCATCAAAAGGGTTTGGACATTGGCCAATTGCTATCATGGAACAATGGGGAAACAGTGGGGAAATGCCATTACCTGCCATTGATTGACTAACACAATTAAGCGACTGATTATCCAATACAAATTGGACAAGGTACATGTCATCAATATAATACATTCAACAAATTACTAGGGCAACTAAGGTACTAGAATCTGGCATTGCAACTATGATTTGTCCCTCCCAAGAAGAGGAATGAGGTCATTCAAACCTATATCAACCCTGAAACCAAGGCGCTTTTACGGTATTGCCTCAAAACAGCAGGAAAATTATTTAAACAATGTTAGAACTGATCCTATTCGTCTGGACAACACGTGCGTGGAATAACCCAGGAGTGTTAACTGCTAGACATTGGAACAGTAGGAATGTTTGATATGTCCGACTTGAATCATTATAAAAAGGGCAGATCAGATTTGGTTGCAGTGGACAGCAGGAGCATTAGGGCTGGTTACCTTGACGTCAGGACCTACAATCAACATCGGAGACAGCAGCCACATTGGGGATTCCAAATGGTTTTAGCCAAATTGTAGTGATATTGGTCAGAGGGGTTTGTAAATGTTTTGGGGCAAAAACGCAGTATTTTTGCTGGTAAATATAATTCTTCACGAAATGGGCCATGACCAACTTCAACTGGAAAGAAAGAAACCTACTTTTGTTTGGGATAAACCAGTTCACAGTCATCACGAGAAACCTCTGACCATTTTTCTTGAACACATCAAGCGGGTTCGCAATGCTTCAACTATCATATTAAAGGATGATTGGAAGTGACCTTTATTTCTAAAGATGTAGCATACACTGAATTAACTCAAATCAAAAACAATCTTTTTCTGATGTATCTGGTGTGAATGAGGAGTGGGTGTTTGCTGTGTTGTGAAAGATAAACGTTTATCCCCTCTTCTGATGTAAACTTACTGGAAAGCCAGTTTTCGGGCCAGTTATTAAAAATCACAGCACTCAAGGGAAATAAAACGCTCCTTCTTGAAAATGCATTTTGCTACAGTCAACCGAAAGATGAAGGGGAAAATTATCTGATGTCCTTCTCCTGGCCATAACAAGATTCCACATGTAAAGAAAGAAACAAAGACTTGCTTGCCTTTCATGACCTCAGGACATCTAAAAGCACTTTACCAGCAAGAAAGGAACAGAGAGAAACCAGGGAATTATAAACCAGTAAGCAGTACATCCATTGACAGAAAATTGCTCGAGTCCACAATTGAGGATGTCATAATGGAACACCTTGAATTTTTTCAGATGATGGAGCCAGTATGGCTTTGTAAAGGGCAAGTCATCTCTGACAAACCTGATTTAATTTTTATGTAGAGATGTCTGAAGTAATCAGAAGAAATCATAGAAACCCTACAGTACAGAAAGAGGCCATTCGGCCCATCGAATCTGCACCGACCACAATCCCACCCAGGCCCTACCCCCATATCCCTACATATTTTACCCGCTAATCCCTCTAATCTACGCATCCCAGGACACTAAAGGGCAATTTTAGCATGGCCAATCAACCTAACCTGCACATCTTTGGACATCTTTGGACATCATGGACGGGGGAAGTCTACAAATGAAAATATTATTGTTTGTGAGGGGAACTGATTACAAAAGTAGGGAGGTTATGCCTCACTGGTATAGGACATTGGCGAGACCACATCTGGAGTAATGTGTACAGTATTAGTTTCCTTATTTAAAGAAAAATGTAGATGCATTAGAAACAGTTCAGAGAAGTCCAAAGATGTGCAGGTTAGGTTGATTGGCCATGCTAAATTTCCCAGTGTCCTAGGATGTGTAGGTTAGAGGGATTAGTGGGGTAAATGTGTGGGGATAGGGCCTGAGGTGGGATCATTGTCAGTGCAGTCTCGATGGGCCAAATGGCCTCCTTCTGCACTGCAGGGTTTCTATGATTCTATGAATATTTACTGGACTAATACCAGGAATGAGCGCGTCGCTTCAAGGGAAAAGGATGGAGAGGTTAGTTTTGCATCCACTCGAGTTTAGAAGAGTAAGAGGGGACTTGATCAAAACCTTTGCGACCCTGAAGAGTATTGACAGGGTGGATGTGGAGAGCATGTTTCTCCTTGGAGAATGGGCGGCACAGTAGCACAGTAGTTAACACTGCAGCTTCACGGCACCAGGGACCCAGGTTCGATTCCCGGCTTGGGTCAGTGTGTGTGTGTGGAGTTTGCACATTCTCCCCATGTCTGCATGGGTTTCCTCCTGGTGCTCCGGTTTCCTCCCACATTCTGAAAGACGTGCTGGTTAGGTGCATTGACCCAAACAGGCACCAGACTGCGGCAACTAGGGGAATTCCACAGTAACTTCACTGCAGTGTTAATGTAAGCCTTACTCGAGACTAATAAATAAACTTTCCTTTCTAACTAGGAGTCACTTTTAAAAATAAGGCTCACTCATTTAAAACAGATGAGGATAATTATTTTCCTCTCAGAGGGTCATGAATCCCTGGAACTCTTCTTCAAAAGGGAATGGACGCAGAGTATTTGAATATTTTTAAGGTAGAACTCGATGGACTCTTAACAAGACAATGAAAGGTTATCGGGAGTAGGCAGGAATGTTGGGTTGAAATTACAAGCAGATCAGCCATTATATTATTGAATGGCAGAGCAGCTTGAGGGGCCTACTCCTGTTCCTAATTGGTATGCGTTTACTTTGTCTGCCAGAAGACATTTGATAAAAGTTCCTAGGAAGAGACTGTTAGCTAAGGTGGAAACTCATGAAGTTGAATGAATTCAAGAGGTGGCTGGATATAGCACTTGGGGTGAATGGGATCAAAGGTTTTGGGGAAAAAGCAGGATTAGGCTGTTGAGTTGGATGATCAGCCATGATTGTAATGAAGGGTGGAGCAGGCTCAAAGGGCCGAATGGCCTCCTCCTGCTCCTATCTTCTATGTTTCTATGAAGATGAATTATTTTCTCCGGTCAGAAAATTAGCTGAGTGAAAGGATTCAGAGAGCAGAGCAAATGGGCAACTTATTCCAATTGACAGGATGTGACTGGTGGTGTCCTGCAAGGTTCCATGTTGTGGTCTCAACCAGTGAATTTATTGGCGACATAGACAATGAGATAGGAAGCAATATCCAAATTTGCTGATGAAATGATGCAGCATTATAAGCAATGTACATAGGAGCGTGATATTACAAAGAGATATTGACAGATTAAATAAATGGGAAGACTGTGGCAAATAGATTTCAATGTTTGCCAATGTGATTAATCCAATTTAGACTTAAAATAATAAAACAGGGTACTTCCTAAATGGTGAAAAGTCAGAAACAGTGGCAGTCTTAAGAGACTCGGGGGTCCAAACACACTGATCATTAAAATGTGTGTACAGATATAGAAAATAATGAGCAAGGATACATGTGTTGGAAACAAGGTCATTGATGAAGCAGTTGAAGCTGGTTGGGCCTAAGGACACTGCCCTAAGGAACTCCTGAAGCAGTGTCCCAGGGCTGTGATAATTGGCCTCCAACAACCATAGTGCGAGGAATGACTCCAATCAAGAGAGTTTCTACCAATACCTCCATGCCTTCCTCTTCCCCCTAACCACTGATTCCCATTTACTTCAATTTTACTGTGATTCCTTAGTCAAATGCTGCCTTGATGATATAACGACAGCCACTCCCATCTCATCTGGAATTCAACTCTTGACAAATGTTTGAACCAAGGCTGCAATGAGAGCTGGAATGGAGTAGTCCTATCTGAACCCAAATTCAGCACTGATGGTCAGCTTATTTAAAATGCTGTTGATGGAAGGTGTTATCGACAGTTTTGCTGATGATTGATAGGGCAAGGTTGGGTTGGTCTTTTTTGTCGTCATGATATACCTGGGCAATTTTTCTCTTGGGTAGATGCCAGTATATTAGCTGCATTTGAACAGTTTGGTGATGGGTGCAGCTGGTTCAGGAGAACAAGTTTTTAGCACTACAGCAAGAATGTTACCAGGGCCCACAGCACTTGCTGCATCCACTCACTCAGCCATTTAACCTCATGTGGAATCAATCAAATTGGCTGAAAAATGAAACTTGTGATAGTGGAGATAAATTTTGCCTGCAAGTTGCACGATGACAGCACAATCAGGAATCTGCTACACAGGAACAAGTAGGTCACATCCGAGCCATGGTCCTGTTAAAATATGCACGAGTGCAGCCATGCAATAATCTTAAAGAGACCACAAATGCAACAAATATTCTGTACTCAGCCCCGGGGAATTAGAGGAATGGTTGATGGGGACCTCAGGGGGAGGCAGCCAAGATGGATTATCCACTCAGCGCATTTGGCTGAATATAGTTGAAGTCAAGGCTGAAGCATTTATGACATGCTGGAATTTGCCATCACAAAATACGAGGAAGTTTGTGGGACTTGCTGCCACAAGTAACTGTTCCATTCTCCACCGTCACCATGGCCGAATGTGACAGTACTGCAGAGCTTTGATCCGATCTGTTGTTTATGGCATTGCTTAGCTCTGTCTTTTGCATGCTACTTTACTGATAACCATTCATATTGTCCTGTGCTGTCACTTCACCAGATTGACTCTGCATTTTTAGGTGTGTCCGGTGCTGTTCTTGGCATGATCACCTATATTCATCATTGAATTGGGGGTTGGTCTCTTAGCTTGATGGCAATGGTAAAGCGAGATATATGCTGGGCATGAGGTTACATTTAGTGGTGAAATACAATTCTGCTGCTGTTGATGGTACACGGTGTTTCTTGGTTGCCTCGTTTTGAACTGTTAGATCAGTTCTGAATCTATCCCATTTAGCATGGTTGTAGTGCCAGACAACTTGGATGAGGGATATCTTCAGAGAGAAGGTGCTCATCTAAATGCTTCTTAAATGTTGTGTGTTCCCGCTTCTACCATCCTTTGAGACAGAGAGTTCCAGATTCCCACCAACCACTGAATGAAAAAGCTTTTCTCAAATTTCCTCTAAATCTCCTGCCCACTACCTCAAACCCATGCTCCCTGGTTATTGATTCCTCTACCAAGGGGAAAAGTTTCTTCCCATTTATCCTATCTTTCATAAATTTGTACACCTCAAATCAGGTCCCCTTCAGCCTTCTCTGCTCCATGGAGAACACCACCAGGTCAAAGTCCAACAGGTGTATTTGGTAGCAAATACTATTAGCTTTCGGAGCACTGCTCCTTCGTCAGATGGAGTGGAAACCGGAGAGCAGATTTCCACTCCATCTGACGAAGGAGCAGCGCTCCGAAAGCTAATGGTATTTGCTACCAAATAAACCTGTTGGACTTTGACTTGGTGTTGTTAAAACTGTTACTGTGTTTACCCCAGTCCAACGCCGGCATCTCCACATCATGATCATGGAGAACAACCCCAGCCTAACCAACCTCTCTTCACAGCTGAAACTCCAGCTCAGGCAACATCCTGGTGAATCCCCTCTCCACTCTTTACAGTGCAATCACATCCTTTCCTGTAGTTTTTGATTTGATTTGTCACATTTATTAGTATACAGTGAAAAGTATTGTTTCTTGCATGCTAAACAGACAAAACATACTGTACATAGGGAAGGAAAGGAGAGAGTGCAGAATGTAGTGTTACAGTCATAGATAGGGTGTAGAGAAAGATCAACATAATGCGAGGTAGGTCCATTCAAAAGTCTGATGGCAGCAGGGAAGAAATTGTTTTTGAGTCGGTTGGTACGTGTCCTCAGACTTTTGTAACTTTTTCCCCAATGGAAGAAGGTGGAAGAGTGTGTGTCTGGGGTGCATGGGGTCCTTGATTATGCTGGTTGCTTTTCCAAGGCAGTGGGAAGTGTAGACAATGTCAATGGATGGGAGGCTGGTTTGAGTGATGGACTGGGCTTCGTTCATGACCCTCTGCAGTTTAGTGTGGTCTTGGACAGAGCAGGAACCATACCAAGCTGTGATAGAACTAGAAAGAATGCTTTCCATGGTGCATCTGTAGAGGTTGGATAGAGTTATAGTGGACGTACCAAATTTCCTTAGTCTCCTCAGAAATTAGAGGCATTAGTGGGCTCTCTCAACTATAGCGTCTGCATGGAGGGACCAGGACAGGTTGTTGGTGATCTAGACACCTAAAAACTTGAAGCTCTCAACCATTTCTACTTCATCCCCATTGATGTTAAACAGGGGTATGCCCTCCACTATGCTTCCTGAAGTCAATGGCCTTCGTTTTGTTGACATTAAGGGAGAGATTATTGCCATTGCACCGGGTTCTCTATCTCATTCCCGTACTGTGTCTCGTCATTGTTTGAGATCCAACGCACTATGGTGGTGTCATCAGCAAACTTGAAAATCGAGTTTAAGGGGAATTTGACCATACAGTCAGAGGTATATAAAGGAGTGTAGTAAGGGGCTAAGAACACAGCTTGTGGAGCACCAGTGTTGAGGATGATTGTGGAAGAGGTGTTGTTGCCTATCCTTACTCCCTGCGGTCTGTGGGTTAGGAAGTCTAGGTTCCAGTTGCAGAGGGAAGAGCCGAGCCCCAGGCCACGAAGTTTGGAGGCGAGTCTCGTAGGAATAATGGTGTTAAAGGCTGAGCTGTAGTCTATGAATAGGAGTCTGACATAGGTATCTTTGTTATCGAGGTGTTACATGGTTGAGTGTAGGACCAGGGAGATGGCATCTGCTGTGGACCTGCTGTGGCGATAGGCAAACTGTAGTGGATCCAGGCAATCTGGGAGGCAGGAATTGATTTGTGCCATGATTAAACTTTCGAAGCACTTCATAATGCTGGATGTCAGAGCCACCGCATGATAGTCATTAAGGCATGCTACCTGGCTTTTCTTTGGTACCAGGATGATGGTCATCTTCTTGAAGCAGGTAGAGACTTTAGATAGGTGTAAAGAGAGATTGAAGATATCTGCGAATACCCTCGCCCGCTGGTCCACGCAGGACCCGAGTGCTCGTGAGTATGGTGACTACAACTGCACATAATACTCCAGCTGTGGCCGAACAAACGTTTTAGGCTGCTCCATCATAACCTTCTTGCTCTTGCAGTCTATGCCTTGGCTAATAAAGGCAAATATCCGACATGCCTTTCTAACTATCTTACCTACCTTGTTGTCTTGAGGGACCTATGGACGTGCACCGCAAGGTCCATCTGTACTTCCGAGCGTCCTACCTGTCATTGGGTATTGCTTTGTTAGTCTTCCCAAAATGCACCACCTCACACATTTCAAGGTCAAATTCCATTTGTCACTGTTCTGCCCGTCTGACCAGCCCATCTACATCACTCTGTAGTTCAAGACTTTCCTCCTCACTATCTACCACACCAATTTCTGTGTCATCTGTGAACTTACTGATCATACCCGCCATAGTCCCATCTGGATCATCAACATACTCAACAAACAGCAAGGGACCCAGCACCGATCCCTATGGTACATCACTGGACACAGGCTTCCAGTCCCAGAAACAACTTTCGACCAACATCTTCTGCCTCCGGCCACCAATTCAATTTTGGATCCCATTTGCCCTGGATCTCATGGGCTCTTACCTTCTCGATAAGTCTCCCATACGAGACCTTGACAAAAGCCCATGTGGACTACATCAACTGCACTTCCCTCATCTACACACCTAATCACCTCCTCAAAAAATGCAATCAAATTTGTTAGACATGATCTCCCCTTGACAAAACCATGTTGACTATCCTTGATTAATCCTTGCCTCTCCAAGTGGCTGTTTTTTAATTCAGTCTCTGATTTTTTTTTTTAAAAGAGTAATTTCCCTACCACTGATATTAGACTCACTGGCATGTGAGTACCTGGTTTGCGCGCGCACACACACACGCACGCACCTTTTCCATAGTGAACACAGATGCATTGCCACTTTGGTCCCTAATGGGCCCCTATGTTTTTCCCTGGTTAACCTCTTGCCCTTAATATACCTAAAAAACACTTTGGGATTTTCCTTTATTTTGCCCGGCAGAGTTCTTTCATGCCACCTCTTCGCTCCCCCAATTTCTTTAATAAATACAAGTTAAATACTGTGGATGCTGGAATCTGAAACAAAAACAAAAACAGAAAATGCTGGAAAGTCTGAGCACGTCTGACTGCACCTGTGGGGAGAGAATTGAGCCAACGTTTCACGTCTAGATGACCCTTCGTCAGAGCTGAGAGCAAAGAGAATCAGCAGAGATTTCTACCATGAGGGTGGGGTGGGGGTGGAATGGGACATCGGGAATGTAAATGGAGATACCAAAAGCACCAAGTGTGTCCATTAAGTGATCAGAGTGCGTGAGTGGCAGAACAAAAGGTGCAGATTGTTAAAGGACTACCTGAGAAATGTGGCAGTTGCCCTGAAAGGGGGAGGGGGCAAGAAGGAGAGCTGGAATGGAAAGTGGAAAAATGGAGGTGAGAAAGAAGGATGATAAAATGGATGAATAGGATGAAACAAAATAAATGGAAATGGGATGAAGGGTGGAGGGGAGAGTTCATGCTCTGAAATTGTTGAACTCAATGTTCAATCCAGAAGGCTGTAAAGTGCCCAATTGGAAGATGAGATGCTGTTCCTCCAGTTTACGTTGGGGTTCACTGGAACATTGCAAAAGGCCAAGAACGGACATGTGGACAGGAGAGCAGCATGGGGTGTTGAATTGGCGAGCAACAGGAAGGTCAGGGTCCTGCCTGCAGACAGACCAAAGATGTTCAGCAAAGTGATCACTTAGTCTACGTTTGGTCTCTCCGATGTAGAGTAGACCGCATTGGGAGCGGCGAATGCAATAGAGCAGATTGAAGGAGGTGCATGTGAAGCGCTGCTTCACCTAGAAAGGAGTGTTTAGGACCTGGGATGGTGAACAGGGCGGAGGTAAAGGGGCAGGTGCTGCACCTTCTACAAATGCATGGGAAGGTGCGATGGGCAGGGGGTGAGATGTTGGATGTGATGAAGGAGTGGACCCGGGTGTCCCAGGAGGGAATGGTCCCTGCGGAATGCGGGGGGGGTGGCGTCATGCTGGAGTTGGCAGAAATGGTGGAAAATGATTATTTGAATGCGGAGACTGTGGGGTTAAAAGGTGAGGACAAGTGGTTCTGGGAGGGAGGGAGGGAGGGCAGAGGGTGAGAGCAGTGGCCCTGGGGATGGGTTGGATGCGGTTGAGAGCCCTGTCAATCTCAGTGGGTGGAAACCATGATTGAGGAAGAAGGAAGACATAAAGGGCAGCACTATTTTGGAAAGTGGCAACATCAGAATAGATGCGGCGGAAGTGAAGAAACAGAGAATGTGATGGAGATTTGCCTGCATATCTGCTCTTCCATCTCTCCGATTGTTTGGGGGCCTACAGTACACTCCCAGCAACGTGATTGTCCCCTTTCTGCTTTCAAGTTCCATCCATATGGTTTCAATTAGAGAAGCCTAAGATATCATGTCCCCCCCCCCATCCCCCACTTTAACTGCAAGACTTCTTGCATTAAAATAATTGCCATCCTGCCTTGCCATATTCCCTTGTATCTCAACATGTTTATCTTTCCTCTGCATTCCAGACTTACTCAGTTTTTCTTCTATATTTAGCCGTGCATCACCCTTACTGTACCTCCATCTATAAGCCACCCCCCTGTCAAATTAGTGCAGAAAGGTAGCGGCAATAAAGTGGAGGTTTGGGTTGAATGATGGGGAGCAGTGAAAAAAATCAAGGGATAAAAGGAGGAAAGTTAGAGATTGCAGAGAGTTTGGTGAAGAGTGCATAATTCATGAAACTAGATATACTAAGAATGGGAGCAGGTCCTAAGTCTAAGTTACTGTGCCAGGATGCAGATGGAATGTTGATTGTGGGTTTTAGTAATATTGAGAAGGTGTTGCTTTACGGGTAATTGTGTGCGTGCTTGGGTGTGACAGACTTTGGAAGGTTGACTTCTGGGAACATCAGTTATAGTGTGTGTAGGAGCCTCAAGCATGGGAATACTGGATATAGTGGAATGTGTGTTACTGAGTTCAGAGATCTTGGCGCAGCGAGTAATGTCACTACATCTGAGGCAGAAGCTCAGGCTCAAGTCCTATCCCAGGACTTGATGGCCAAGAAAGGTACGTTCATGTTGCAGCCAAGTAGGTTGAGCATCAACCTGCAAATCCTTCAAACATATGCCAAAGGCAAGTGGTAACAGGGGGAGAGATTCCAGGTCAGCCATAAGGAAGTTGGAGCCTCCACCATCACTATCCATAGCTCCAAACTACAGATCACATGTAAGAGTGCATTTTGCCATAGCAACTTAGACTCTGAGTGAGCTGTAACATACCACCACCATATATTGGGTAGGAGGATCAAACTGACATTTGGAAGGAGTGCAACGGGGATAATTGGCACATAGTAGAAATAGCTTTGGGGAGGTCAATCTGAAACACTGGAAGAGGAGTTCTAAGGCATTGAAGTTGCAGAGAGCCTGAGGAGTATCAGAATGTATCAGTATTGAGGAAAGAGAAAAAAAAGCAAAAAAGAGAATGGCGAACAATGAAGCTTTTCAGATTTATCCACAGCAGTATCCTTGATGGGCAACTAAAGCTTCTTGACACATTTTAGATGCAAAATGACCCAATATACTAAATATCCTTTTAAAAACGTGACAACACCAGGACCTGATTTTTGTCTGCAAGTCTACTGCACAGAATTCCTGGGCACGCGAACCTGAATTCTAAAAGTGGCTACCTGGATGTCAGAATAAAATAAAATTCTATAAAGTGTCTATTGTAGACGTCATTATATTTTTTAAAAATCATAAAAACTCATTTATTTGATTTGCATTCCTTCAACTAAATAAAACTTTACAACATTTGATTCAATTGCACAATCTCTTATAACAACAAGCACTGGAATGCATAGTCCAATTACACGTGTAGCTGTCAAACTGTGAAATAGCAGGAATCCTACTCTGATAATGGATGGTTGTGAAATCAGTCATGCATCACTAATTCAGCAATGGAAAACTAAAGGCTTATGTCCATTGACAATGTGAAATCGCAAGTAAGATCTTTTTTCAAAACACTCCAGACATTTTTTGCCAAGATTTAAGGGGCAGGGCTTCTAAATGCCTTTCGCACAGCACCCTGGGCAGCTCATTTTGAGAGGTCCGTTGACAGCTCCAATCAGCTTAACAATTAATGAATTTACGTACTTTTATCGCATATTCATGCCTGCCCTCAACAATTCCAAAGGTCACCTGACTTCCACCAAAGGGGTCCTGGGACCAGATCCAAAGATGTACTTTAGTCAAATGAATCCATAAAATTTATACTTGCTCTTATTGGGCCTATTTCAGGTTTCACATGCCCATCCGACCAAAATCCAATTTGAACAGAGGAATTGATGATTTAAACAGCCAGCTACCTCCATAAAATGTGCATGTGTGAACCCCATCCCATTCCCCGCCCTGCAAAAATGGGAACTGCTTGGTTTAGGGTGGGACTTATAATATTCAGCAACTTCATCTGATAGAGAGGCACCCATCATGGTGAAAATTTGGGCCCAGGTCTTCAATCTTTGTTACTTAAATATTTGCTTTCTGCAAGCTGTGATACGTCACAAAAGAGCTGGTATTTCATTAAGACTGGAAAGCTATATTCAACCCAAGCTTCAATGTGAAACATTACTGTGGTAGTCTCATGCTAACATGAAGATATTTGCCTCATTTATACATCCCAAGATGGACAATAACACAAAATTAACCAACCGTACTGAAATCACAAATTGTCAAGCAAATTGTTCCGATTCAGATGATGCCACAGATTTTCATTTCCCATGAGAAGACAATTGCAAATTGTGGGATTTTGAAACAAGAAGAAACTGCTTGAAAGATGCAACTGCTGTGTCAGTATCTGTAATATTTTAATAGTATAATTTGGAGTTACATCCCAAAACGTTTTCCTTTCTCTTCCCACATGTAAATATACTAGCTGGATTTCCTGCTTTGTTATTTTATAAACCTTGACATCATGTTTAGCATAGTCGCTGTTTTGTAGTTATTAGCATTTGACTTGGATCCCTTTTTATTTAAACTAAGAAATCTAGGTAAAGGTTCAACATCCATTATGTTCTTATGATTGCCACAATATTTGCTTGTGCTCTGTCAGATTAACAGGCATTATCTGAAAGAGTTGAGCCAAAACTAGCTAATTCCTTACTTAAGCATTTAAAAACCCAAGCATCCATATTCAAGAGTCAGAAACATAGATCCCATTATATCAACATTCACATACAATGTTGATTAGTAACAGTGTCATAGCCTAACAGGATAAAAGTTCACACCTGCACTACTTCTATCACAAACATACCATGAATGCAAGGCATAGAGCAGAAGCTACTTCTCTGACAAGAGATGAGGAAGTTACAAAAATAAATAATCTAAACTATTAATTTATTTCTTCAATTCATCAGGTGGAATGGCATAAGCAAAGACCCCGAACAACCTACTCTCAGCTGAGAGCTTAATCTGCAACTTTAGGTTATCGAAATGTTTGATAAAATAAGAAACAAATATTCACCATCTCATCATTTTGCTTTAGAATTAATAACAGCTGGTTACACTGCACAAAATTCATGTCTTACAGTCCCAGGATGCATACAACTCCAAAGTAACTGAAATGTTATTGCCAATTATTAGCATTTCACAAGAAGGAGCAGCTCCTCCAAGGTTCAGCAAGTTTATCCAAACAGAAACAGATCAGAAAAGTCCCAAGTTCAATCACAATCAAATTTCTTGAGAGGGCAAGTAATAGGAACGTTAAAATTCTCAGCCTTCCAATAGTTGGAGAAGGAAAAATATATATTTCACGATTTACACTTCTGATTGCCAACCAGCAGGCCTGCGGAACCATAAAAAATAGTTTACAGCAAAAAGGGAAGGACAGTTGTCCTATTGTGTCTACGTTGGTTCTTTGCAGAACTATCCAAAATTAATCCCATGGCCACACTCTCTCCCCACAACCCTGTATTTTCTTCTACTTCAAAATATTTACCCACTTCTTCTTCAAAGGACGCAATGACCTCTGCCTCAAACACTCCTCGTGACAACCCTTGCTGAAAGTGCCTGTGGATAACAAATAAGGACAAGAATGTGACTTTATCCTAACAAAGAGTTAATGTTTTGATAAAACAAACAAAAACATGTTAAAAAATGTACAACATTTATTTACTGTTTCAGCCAGTATGGCTTACACCACTCATTAAGGCAGTAATGTTACACTGCTAAAATTACGGTATAAACCATCCAATATTTGCCATGACATCTTGAAACTTTAGGATTAGATTACTGCCTTGCAATTCAGAGAAGTATCCAGCTTCCTCTTTATGTCTGCACTACATCAACTGCCCTTATTGAAAAGATAAAATTTATAGTAAACATCATCAGTAATTAGGTTATGAATGAGTATTCATTTACCTTTCTCCCAAAATCATGTAATTTAGGATATTTTAAATAATTCATACCTTCCACATTTACCCACCACTCATAAGTTTGTCATTTATGGCTTCCACAGTTTAAATTTTATTAAACACTTCATCCAGTGACAATTGGTCAAACAACATACACAGAAATACACATATTGTACTTTGCTATTGTCATCGGTGTGGGGGGGCAGAAAGTATCTTGGAATAAAGGGCAGTGTGATGTTAAGAGTGAGTGAAGGTGGAAGTTTTCCCTCTTTTGTCTGTTTCTGACGCTGATTATTCCTGGAACAGGTTGCTAGTCTGTCACTAGGGGCTTATAACTTGAGGGGCACTACACCACATCAAGCACAGCCACACTCGCACACAGAGACAAACTAAGGGGCAACTTAGCATATCGAATCCACCTAACCTGCACATCTTTGAACTGGGGGAGGAAACCAGAGCACCCGTCACCTATATTAGGATAACATTACTCAGGGATCAGTCAAAACATTTCAATCCAATATTTATTTCTGTTGAGGATTTTGGGTTAACTTTATATCAAAGTGATGAATGTCAATACCAGGTAATACAACACTCTTCCATTTTAAGGAGACACTCAAGTCAAGTAAGTGGCTCAATGCAAGATAATACCCCTGTCAAACGTAGTAATTTTGTATTCCACGTCTAAGGAAGAGCAAAATTTAAATCAATGGATGTTGAAGACATAGCTTTCAGGAAGCTTAGAAGCAAAGGCGAGAGGCAATAAGACAAAAATATTTTGATAGGGGGGTTTCAGGGTGTGTGGTCCCACATAATTGCAGATAATGACTAATGGAAGAGGTGAGAGACACCTTGTAGTAGATTGGTGTTGGAAGAGCAGGGGACACAGGTTCTGAACTTGAGGAAATAGTTACCCGACTATAGAAAGAGTATTCATACCACATCAGAATTTTACTATATCACGTACCCTGTAAGCCATGAATGCAATCACTGCATAATATAGCTTTTCAATCAGAGCATCTGTGTTAACTGCATTATGTCAGTTTCACGCTCAAGTTCTACATTCATCACTCCAGGCAATCTCACATGCATAAAGATCTGCAACACAGTTTGGAGATACATTATATATAATTTGGGACAGCATGGTGGCACAGTGGTTGGCACTGCTGGCTAACAGCGCCAGGGACCCAGATTCAATACTGGCCTCAGGTGTGGAGTTTGCACATTCTCAGTGTCTCTGTGGATTTTCTCCGGGTGCTCCAGTTTCATTCCACAGTCCAAAAGGGTGTACTAAGGACACATCTATACTTCAAACTCAAATTATCAACAGCTATTGAAGAAATCCTAATTCCACTTCAGTGCCAAGTTGATGTTGTCTACAGCTACAGTCTATAAAGTTGTAAATGTGTTGTACCAATTGCAACATCTTGGAATCTGAACCACTGAAAATAAAGCTCTTGAACACCTACCTTCCAAGAGGAACATATTTCATAGTGAATACAAGTTAAATATTGGCAGCACACAACAGTACCTAGAGATAAAAACAAAGTCGAGATACTCAGCAGCACCTATGTAGAGAGAGAAGCAGTTAACATTTTAAGTCAAATATGACTCTTCTTCAGAACTATCATATTTAACTTAAAACGTTGCCTCTGCTGTCGCTCCACAGATGCTGCTAGACCTGCTGAGTATTTTCAGCACTTTGTTTTTATTTAAAATTTACAGCAGTGTTTTGCTTTTATTTTAATACCTAGAGATGATTATCTTGTTGTATATTCTTCGACAACATGCAATTCAAATGTTGTCCTATATTCAAAAGGAAGCATTCCAAAACATATGCACTTTGGCAATGCCCCATAGGTCATACCGTATTAAAGCAGTAATAAACTGATTAAGTGCAGTCATTACATTTTAGTTAAATCTTACACTAAAACTTTGCAGTTTTGTACAGTTGTGCACTGGAGCCAAAGGAAAAGTGAAGTATGCTGGGAAACACAAACAAGGCAAGGTTAGCTTTACTTCAAACCCCATCCATTGGGAACAGTCTTGTTTGGGGCAGCACAGTGGCAGCATGGTGACACAGGGGTCAGTACTGCTGCCTCACCATGCCAGGGACCCAGGTTCGATTCCTTGGGTGACTGTGCGCAGTTTGCATATTCTCTCCACGCCTGCATGGGTTTCCTCCAGATGGTCCAGTTTCCTCCCACAGTCCAAAAATGTGCGGGTTAGGTGGATTAGCCATGGCAAATGCACAAGGTTATGGTGATAGGGCCTGGGTAAGATGCTCTTTTGGAGACTCAGTGCAGACTCGGTGGGCAAATGGCCTCCTTCTACATTATAGGGATTCTATGGTGCTATGTTAGTTTAAAAATAAGTTTCAAAAGTAGATAAATTTTGTTAAAATACATCTTTAAATACATTGGAAAAATAAAATTTACTAAATCTGGAAGCCTTCAATTATTCAAATCAATACCAATCTTAAAACAATATTTATCTGTCAAAATCATTATATATTGTGCATAACAACATTGCTTCACAAGATTTGACAAGATATTAAGCTGTCTTTAAATGGGCCAACAGAATTGTTGGTATAGTACTAGGAAATCAGAATTTAAGTACAAACAGCCTTGGGTCACACAAAGAACAATTTTTATTGAGCAACTGTACCCTATCTCCTCAGGGTACAAATAGTATTTGGACAATAGATTGAAGTCAATGTCCTCCAGTGACTTGCCTCTTCCTCCCTCTACCAGACACTACCAAATTGAGCACAATACTTAATTTGGAAAAAAGTTGCAATTTTAAAATCAGAGGTTTGACAATCAAGCTGTTTAACAGCATGAGCTGATTCAGCATAAATCACAACTTTGTGAAATGAAACTTGAGTGTTAAAATCAAAATAATGCATTCAAAAATATTCAATTAACAAATCACATTTTCACTTTTGGAAACTAAAAATAGCTTTTAGTCCACTGCATTCTGTACAATAAGCTGCACCACTGTAACCACTTAGAAATCATAACAGCACAATAGCAAATATGCTAACATTAAACAGACGAATGACCAATCAGTCCGGAAACCAGGACCACTTCAGTCTGACTTCCATGAATTGTGCTGGAAGTGGGAGAAAACACAAGCACAGCAATGAAGGAAATCAGAAGTCATTCACAACACACACAAAATAAAGCAGATTGGAATGAAAACTTACTTGTTTCGGTTTTATTTTTCTTTGTCGGTGCTATGTGAGAAATGTGGAGTTAGAGCGTGTCTCAGAGTGCAGCAGTCATCCCCTGCTTGTGACTGTGTCCAGCGCTGCAGCACAGACACTACATTGCACAATGCACCCACTTTCTGAGAGCTTTAACCATGACGTAATTTCTTTCCGATCGGAAGCACCAGCCGGAAGTGGGGCGCGGTGCTCGCCGGGAGTTGTAGTCCTCCTCCCGGCCGCGCCTGCGCACTGCCCATCCGGATCTGTTTGTTTTCACGGGGTCTTTGTCTTCTAAGAGTTGCGCTGGCAGTGGAAGGGGAATCAATCATCCCACACTGCTCCTGAATAGCAAACATGGTGTAGCCAAGCGCTGTAATGTTTGTGTTCCTTCCCTCCACTCCCGCTGATGTTTTGTTGGGGTGCAGATCTACATCCTTCAGTGTCATCTTAATGCTTGGGCCCGAGACATTGGCTATTCAACTGCAGAAGACTTCAAAACCAGCACAATACCAAACCCTTAGATTGAGCAGGTTTTGCTAAGCTAACATTTTGTGTGTCCCAGAACTGAAATTTCAATATCATTTGCAGATCTCTCACGTTAAGAGAAGTGTTTCGTTAATAGGCATGATTAGATATAAACCATAAAGGGAGAGGTTAAGAGGAATGACTAAATGACTTAATCAAAGGCTTGAGATCTGAGAAGATTTATAAAAGACGGAATAACTTAGAATCATAGAATCCCTACAATGCAGAAGAAGTCTATTTGGAAAATTGCGTCTGCACCAACTCTGCCTTGTCCCCTGTAACCTCATGCATATAGTAAGAAGTTTAACAACACCAGGTTAAAGTCCAACAGGTTTATTTGGTAGCAAATGCCACTCAAGTGAACTTTAACCTGGTGTTGTTAAACTTCTTACTGTGTTTACCCCAGTCCAACGTCGGCATCTCCACATCATGACCCCGTGCATTTGCCACGGCTAATCCTCTTAACCCACACATCTTAGGAAACTAAGGGCCAATTTAGCATGGCCAATCCACCTAACTGCACATCTTTGGACTGTAGGAGGAAACTCCGAGCACCCGGAGGAAACCCACGCTGACACGGTGAGAACGAGCAGACAGACAGTGACCCAAGACAGGAATAGAACCCGGGTCCCTGGTGCTGTGAGGCAGCAGTGCTAATCACTGTGCCACCGTGTCACCCATGGTTTAAGAATTCCTAGTTATCAATGGTTGAAAGATGAGAGTAGCTGATCCCAAAATCAACAAAATATTCAACTGAATAAAGTACCAAGGAGCACGAATAGATCAATAGGTTTTGAATAAAAGCATTCCGGCACCTGGAGTCAATAATGCTTACATCTCATGAAAAAAATGAAAAGTAAATTTGTGAAGTCCAGGGGATTTGTCACCACTTAGTCCCATTAGCTTAAAAGGACAAATGCTCAGAAGGTTAAGTCAGAGTGACAGAATGATCATGAGAGGATATGGAGATAAAGGAAATAGCAGAGGTGAAGGAGAGATCACTGAGGGATCCAAAACTGAGGGCAAAGATTTCAAATTGAATGCATGGGAGAATATGAAACCAATATGTGAATGAAAGATGATGCCGGGGAAATGTCATAGTACAGGACAGGATTCATCCAATTTGCTTAAATTGTAAGTATAGTTCATTGAGTTTCCATATAACCATGTATCCTTGAAAGATAATTAGATATTATATACTTCTTGCCTCTTTTACTTATTTTGTTTGACATCCCATACCGGATGATCAAAAATTTCCAAACTATTGTTGAAGTCAGGGTACAGCCCTTTAGAAAGGATGTGCAGGCATTGGAGAGGCTACAAAAAAGAATAATAAGAATGTTTCCAGGGTTGAGAAAGTTCAGTTACACAGATAGATTGGTAAAGCAGAAATTGTTCTCCTTACAGAAGAGAAAGTTGAGAGTGGATCACAGTGTTTAACATCAAGAAGGATCAGGACAGAGTGGAAAGGGCGAAACACTGGTCAAGAACCAGAGAATACCTATTAAAGGTGATTGGCAAAAAGAAAGAGGCGACATTAGGAAAAACACTTTATTATTGGTGGCAGATTCAAATGTGGCATCCAAAAGGGAATTTGGTAATTATCTGAAGAGGGAAAAAAATAATTTAACAGAGAGCGGGCCCTGACACAACAGGCTGATTGGCTTCCTTCTTGCTGTAACCATTATATCACTTTATTAAGAAGACCAAAGCTATTGGGGTAAATTTTACCGTCCCGCCCACCATGGGAATCGGAGTGGGCAAGGGGTGGACCATGGCAAGGTTCGTTGACCTTGAGTGGGTTTTTCCGGTTTTGGAGCGAGCGAGGCCGGAAAATCCTGCCCAATGTCTTTGGTCCTCACCATAATCTCTATTTCCTGGCCACTAACTCCATCCCTCTTCCTGGTCGTGTTTCAGGCTGAACCAGACCATTCATTACCTTGCAGTCCTATTTGATTCTAAGATGAGCATCTAATATTTGCTCCATCACCATCTCCACCTATTTCCAGCATTCCCCTTCTCTAATCATTTTTCAGCTCAGCTGCTGCTAAAACTCCACTCCACCTCTTTGTAACCTCTAGACTTGACTATTTCAATGCTCCGCTGCCCTGCCTCCTACTTATCACCCTCTGTAATCTTTGGTTCATCCAAAACTCTGCTCCCATATTCTAACTCCAATGAACTTCACCAATCACCCTTCTGCTTATTGACCTATATTGGTTTTGTTCAGCAGTGAATCAATTTGAAAACCCCAACCCTTTTTCATGAATCCCTCCATGCCTTCAATGTTTCCCATTTATATAACCATCTCCAGCTCGCAAATCTTCTGATATCTCTGCACACCTCCACTTCTGGCCTCTCAAGTAACACTGATTTTAATCACTCCATTCCTGATAGCATGCTCTATTGTCAGGCCCTAAGATCAAAAATTCTCTTTGGAAGTCTCTCTACTTCACTTTCCTGCTTTGCAATGCTCCTTAAAACCTACCTTGAGATTTTGCTCGTCTTCTTATGTGACTTGGTGTCATATTTTGTTTGATACCACTCTCTTCATGCTTGAGTAAAGAATTTACAAATGCCAATGTGAGAAAACAGATGACATCGGCTAAAGAGGAAACCTGTGCGCTCAATACTGTTACCATATTAGCATTTCTTAACAAAGTGCATGGTAGTCCTGGAGTGAAGATCTAGAGTAGGTTAACCTAGAAAGAAGATTACATCAGACATTACAGATCTGCTATATATTTACAGCAATTTGTGTTTAATTCAGATTTTAAGTATTCAATTTTTCTTTTTATCTCTTTGAAAGGATAATATTGTCAATATGTATCTTAAAAGACAGACCCAAGAAACATATTAACTTTGCTTTCCAGCAAAGTTTTCCAATCCTACAAATATAAATCTTTTTAAAAATCCACTTATTGGACTCTGAAGAATCCTGAAAAGAAACTTGCATTTACTGACTGAAAAACTATTTCCACCCTGAATGGATGGTTCATAGATTTCTCTTTCTTGAATCTTTTAATATCACTACAAAAGTAGAAATAATTCAGTGGGTGAAACTGTAACAGCATTTTGCATCAAAGGGTGTCCACACACTGCTGTATTCAGTAAACCAAATATGTTAATACATCAAATCATAGAATCCCTACAATGCAGAAGGAAGCCATTTGGCCCATCAAGCCTGCACTCACAACAATCACACCCAGACCCTATCCCCGTAACTCCACATATTTACCCTGCTAATTTACCCTGACACGAAGGAGGAATTTAGCATGGCCGATCAACCTAACCTGCACATCTTTGGAGTGTGGGAGGAAACCGGAGTACCCAGAGGAAACCCACACAGAAAGCCACCTAAGGCTGGAACTAAACCCAGGTCCTTGGCACTGTGAGGCATCAGTGCTAACCACTGTGACACCATGCTGCCGATGTAAAGAAAATTAAAGATTTGCAAAAGCTGGAAACCTGAAACGGAAATAGAAAATATGGAAAGTCAATTAGCATTTGCAGAGAGAAAGACAGGTTAGTTCTTTGAACAATCTTTTAGAGCTGCCAAAATATAAGAAGGGCTTTGGAACCATTCCCATTATATTTTGTTACAATCACCAGAGAAGATTAGACCATAAGACCATAAGACATAAGAGCAGAATTAGGCCACTCGGCCCATCGAGTCTGCTCCACCATTCGATCATGGCTGATATTTTTCTCATCCCCATTCTCCTGCCCTTTTCCCATAACCCCTGATAAACGCTATTGAATAATGTTTAGTATTTCTTTAAAAACTGCGACAGTGGCAATTTTATTCAAATGGAGCCCAGTCATGAAGAAATTTGCTTATTTGTCACAGATCTTGAGTAAACTTTTAGTTATTTTTTGAGCTATCTTATATTTTCACATAGCACATCAAACAAACAAATTGTAAATCTTTTTCTATATTTATGTCAAAATCGACTCTGAAAGAATGCATCACTGAACTTCTCAGCGCATAACTTAGCTTAAATTGTAAATATAGTTCTGAGTTCCCTCTTCATCCTATTTATTTAGAAGGGAAATAGGTATCTGTATTTCATGTGACTTTCAGCCAACTCTTTTACATGTTTTAAGCTGTAAAACTGCCTGTTAGAAGCAGTCTGATTTGAGAAAGCAGAGATTTTGCATAAAGGTTCCCTATGCAACATCATGAATGAGGAATACTTTGCATGATTAATGGCACCAGTCATGGTATTATGGAAACATAACTTCACAGTATAATGCGCATCTCTGCGGCAACCACTAAGTCCAATGTAATTTCAAATTGCGCACGTAATACTGAATAAGGAGGCTCCTTACAACATACAACATATTTCAGTTTTGGAGCTTTCACAACTGTGTGAGATATTTGTTAATTAAGGTTTCAGTTTCATGTTTGAGGACAGCTGTTCTTCTTCAATATTTCATCGTAGTAAGTCTTCATTGAACTTATCACATGACATTTTCAAACCATCATGTTGAGCTATTTCACACAAATCTGTGAAGATCATTATGTTGCATTGCGTTCAAAGGTTTATCTGACATGTTTTGGTCACTTGATAATCCCCTTCTATAACTGTCACAAACCATTTATCTCCTGTAATCTTTACCAACCTGTTGCATGGTGTGCAGTTGTTCATCAGAATCACCTGCTTATATCTCTCCAGTGGCTATCTTTATAGGCTTATGTTGCTTCTTTCTAGCCAAACACTTGTGTGAAAAATGATTCTGCTTATTGCAGTTAAAGTGCTGTTTTCCCCATGAAGGGAATCTTTCTCTTCCTTGGTATGCAGTCCTCCACAGTATTTGCATCCTGCTCTTTGTCTGTGATTGCACTGTTCTTGAAATGTCTCTCAGCATCAAGTATCTCCTGGTCTGCCCTGCCATACAAATGCTGTAGCTAACCTGTCAGAACTTCTGTGTTTCAACTCAAATCTATCGCTTTCTTTAGCATCAGTTTCTCTTCTTTCAGTGGACTTGCTCTCTCCCAGGGGTCTCTCACACTTAAATCAATCTTAAATCATCTTTCAGCTGTCTGAATTCACATGATTCTGCAAGCTGTGTTGCTGCCATCACATACTCTAATGTTAATTACATAGTGTTCATATGTAATATTCACTCAGGGTTCAAGTCAATCAAGGCTTTCTCCTTCATCATTTTCCTTTGTTGGTTAGATTTAGGGTGGTATACACTTTGTAGCAATCCAACCCCAGCAGTGTGAGAAGTCTGGTTATTCTTATCAGTTCGGGCTTGTTAATTAAGTCTGTTGCAATTACATAGTTTTGCCATTGTAAGTGAAAAACAACCGCCAATTTTGCCACATATCATATTTCATGTCTACTGGAGCTGCGATTGGAAAATTTTCTGCTGCCATTGTATTCACTCAGTATTTTTCTTGTAGACTTATTTTATGCTTTCCTTTTGTATTTGCTTTTCCTTTGTTCTTTTGCATTAGCTTTCTGCAGATTTCACATTTTCTGTGTGCCTTTCTGAGCTGTGTCTTCTCTGCAGCCCATTCGAGAGTTCAAAACTCTCTTTTACCTCCACTTCTGATCCATGTTTCATGTTTAAGGGCAGCTGTGCTTCTCCAGTGTTTCATCATAGGAAGTCTTTGTTGAATGATCTGAAGATATCTGCTTACAGATAGCCTGCCTCATAGTATTCACATGATTATGGAAAGCTAGATGTGACATCAGACTGATTACATTTCAAAACCCAAAAGCTATTAAGGGATATGGAGTAAACATGGGTAAATGAAACTGAACTGCAGATCAGTTGTGATTTAATTGAATGGTGGAACAGAGTCAAGGGACTAAATGGCCCACTCCTGTCCAAATGTTCTACACTCCTAATTTTTGTGAGATGAAGATACAGAAGCTAACAAGTTAACAAAAACAATTGTAACCTTAGTGTTGCTGTAGTTAGTGGAATACATTCCGTAGCCAACTTATCTTTGGAGATCACTTCCACATACGCATTTGTAAAATGCGTACTGGAAGGTTCTTTGGAACTGTATGTAGATAGCCCAACTAGAGAGGGGGCTATACTGGATCTAGTTCTGGGAAATGAGCCCGGTCAGGTCGTCAAAGTTTCTATAGGGGAACATGTGGCAAATAGTGACCACAACTCTGTTAACTTTAGGATAGTAATGGACAAGGACGAGCGTTGTCCTAAGGGTAGGGTCCTAAATTGGGGGAAGGCTAACTATAGCCAGATTAGGCAGGAATTGGTGGCCGCTGATTGGGAGAGGCTGTTCGGGGGTAAGTCTACGTCTGGCATGTGGGAGTCTTTTAAGGAACAGTTGATAAGGCTGCACGACAGGCATGTGCCTGTAAAAAGGAAGGATAGGAAAGGTAGGATTCGAGAGCTGTGGATAACCAGGGAAATTGAGGATCTGATCAAAAAGAAAAGAGAGGCGTACGTTAGGTCCAGGCAATTGAAAACAGATGCAGCTCTGAAGGAATACAGAGAGAGTAGGAAAGAACTCAAATGGGGAGTTAGAAGGGCAAAAAGAGGTCACAAAATGTTCTTGGCAGACAGGATTAAGGAGAATCCCAAGGCATTTTATTCATATGTTAGGAACAAAAGAGTTGTCAGGGAAAAAGTCGGACCTCTCAGGGACAAAGGAGGGGAATTATGTTTAGAACCCAAGGGAATAGGGGAGATCCTAAATGAATACTTTGCATCGGTATTCACAAAGGAGAGGGACTTGTTGACTGGGACTGTCTCAGAGGGAGGTGTTGACCCGTTAGAGAGAATCTCCATTACAAGGAGGAAGTGTTAGGTTTTTTAGGTAACATTAAAACTGACAAACCCCCAGGGACTGATGGCATCTATCCTCGACTGCTCAGGGAGACAAGAGATGTAATTGCTGGGCCTCTGACGGAAATCTTTGTCTCTTCATTGGACACAGGTGAGGTCCCTGAGGATTGGAGGATAGCGAATGTGGTACCGTTATTTAAGAAGGGTAGCAGGGATAACCTAGGTAATTATAGGCCAGTGAGCTTGATGTCTGTGGTAGGGAAGTTGTTGGAGAGGATTCTTAGAGGCAGGATGTATGCGCATTTAGAACGGAACAATCTCATTAGTGACAGACAGAATGGTTTTGTAAAAGGAAGGTCGTGCCTTACAAATTTGGTGGAGTTTTTTGAGGAAGTGACAAAATCGGTTGACGAAGGAAGGGCCATAGATGTCGTCTATATGGATTTCAGTAAGGCATTTGACAAAGTCCCTCATGGCAGGTTGGTTAAGAAGGTTAAGGCTCATGGGATACAAGGAGAGGTGGCTAGATGGGTAGAGAACTGGCTTGGCCACAGGAGACAGAGGGTAGCAGTCGAAGGGTCTTTTACTGGCTGGAGGTCTGTGACCAGTGGTGTTCCGCAGGGCTCTGTACTGGGACCTCTGGTATTTGTGATATAGATAAATGATTTGGAAGAAGGTGTAACTGGTGTTATCAGCAAGTTTGAGGATGACACGAAGATGGCTGGACTTGCGGATAGCGATGAACATTGTCGGACAATACAGCAGGATATAGATAGGCTGGAAAATTGGGTGGAGAAATGGCAGATGGAATTTAATCCGGATAAATGCGAAGTGATGCATTTTGGAAGAACTAATGTAGGGGGGAGTTATACAATAAATGGCAGAGCCATCAAGAGTATAGAAACACAGAGGGACCGAGGTGTGCAAGTCCACAAATCCTTGAAGGTGGCAGCACAGGTGGAGAAGGTGGTGAAGGCATATGGTATGCTTGCCTTTATAGGACGGGGTATAGAGTATAAAAGCTGGAGTCTGATGTTGCAGCTGTATAGAACGCTGGTTAGGCCACATTTGGAGTACTGCGTCCAGTTCTGGTCGCCGCATTACCAGAAGGACGTGGAGGCTTTAGAGAGAGCGCAGAGAAGGTTTACCAGGATGTTGCCTGGTATGGAGGGTCTTAGCTATGAGGAGAGATTGGGTAAACTGGGCTTGTTCTCCCTGGAAAGACGGAGAATGAGGGGAGACCTAATAGAGGTGTACAAAATTAAGAAGGGTATAGATAGGGTGGATAGAGTGAACAGTGGGAAGCTTTTTCCCAGGTCGGAGGTGACGATCACGAAGGGTCACGGGCTCAAGGTGAGAGGGGCGAGGTATAACTCAGATATCAGAGGGACGTTTTTTACACAGAGAGTGGTGGGGGCCTGGAATGCGCTGCCAAGTAGGGTGGTGGAGGCAGACACGCTGGCATCGTTTAAGACCTACCTGGATAGTCACATGAGCAGTCTGGGAATGGAGGGATACAAACGAATGGTCTAGTTGGACCAATGAGAGTCACAGGCTTAGAGGGCCGAAGGGCCTGTTTCCTGTGCTGTACTGTTCTTTATTACAGCATATCATTCTTTACCTTTTAACATCAATACCAATCATTAAAAAAGATTTCTTTATCATATTTTTCTAGTGCTAAAAGGTCTTACTTGCTAAGGCTAGTGTAATGGCACATAATTCTGTTCCCCTTATGGGAACACCAGATTTCATAGAATCATAGAATCCCTTCAGTACAGAAGGAGGCCATTCAGCCCATTGAATCTGTACCGACCACATCCCACCCAGGCCCTGTTCACACATTTATCCTGCTAATCTCCCTGACACTAGGGTCAATTTAGCATGGCCAATCAACCTAACCCGCACATCTTTGGACTGTGGGAAGAAACCCACGAAGACATGGGGAGAACGTGCAAACTCCACACAGTTACCCAAGGCTGGGATTGAACCCGGGTTCCTGGAGCTGTGAGGCAGCAATGCTAACACCACTGTGCCACCGTGCCGCCCTGTTAAATGTTTGAATTTCCTTAGGCAGAATGATCTTCAATCATTTTTAACAATCCTCTGAACTTACTGCTGTCTTTTCCCAGCACTTTAATTAAAAAATATTCTTCTATGTTAATTTTTTCTAAATTAAATATTGAATATAGCAGAGAGTAGTTATGGTTTGCAATGCACTGTTGAGAGGAAGATACAAGCAAGGCTTTCAAAAGGGAATTGGGTAAGTAAGCACCTGAAGCGAAAATATTTACAGGGCTATGGGAAGCAGGAGGGGGAGTGGGTGTAGCTGAGTTGCTCTTGCAGAGAGCTGGCATGGACACGACAGGTTGAATGGCCTCCTTTATGTGCTACAACCATTCTACAGTTCTATGAAATTATGCTTTTGAATCTTTTCCAGCTTCTAGCTCACCATATGAAAGACTGCTATTCAAGTGTTAAGCAGGAGGTATTCATGGCAAAATCTGGGAATGGATAAAAAACTGGTTGAAGAGTAGGAATCAATGGCAACTTGTTAGGCGATGATGTAGAAGTGGAGAGTGTGTGTTGAGTGAAGTGAACCTCAATAACTTCTAATTTACATTAAAGTATTGGATTCAAAAGGTTATTGATAGACAATAGAGTCAGGGTTATGGGGTGGTGGGTTGGGGGGGGGAGAGGAGTGCCGACAGCAAAGTGGAGTTGAAAACAAAAACCAGATCAGCCGTGATCTTATTGAATGGCAGAACAGGCTCAAGAGGCTGAAGGGTCTACTCATGCTCCTAAGTCCTATGTTCCTAATTCATATTGGTCAAATTTGCAGACAATGCCAAACAAGGGAAATTTGAAACTAAGGAAGTAGAGAATGATTTACAAAATTAGATAAAATGTGCAAGCAGAACAGTGCAGAAACTTCAATGCTGTGCTGGGGAAATGCTGCATTGGCAGAAGTGCTGCATCTTTCCAATCAGACAGTAAACTCAGGCCTAGCTACCCATTCAGGTAGATGTGAAAGATTCCAGGCACAATTTGAAGAACAGGGAGCTCCTCTGATGTCCAAGTCAACATTACTCCTTTGACCAATGTTACCCAAAATAAATCAATCAATTAATTTGCCAGAACAGTGATTAGACTTCAAAGTACTTAATTGGCTGTAAAGAATTCCGAGATGTTCTAATATCATGAAAGACACTGTAGAAATGCAAGTCTTTGTTTAATTCTTACTTGTGAGACTTTACTGTTTGTAAATTGTCTGTTATAGGGTGCCTTCATTACAACAATTACTACAATTAATTGGTTGTGAACAGATTTGGAACATTTTGGAACATATTAAAGTTCTGTACAAATGCTCTATAAACTCCTTCCGACTCAAGTTGTTTTACATCAATTGAAACAAGGATTAAATATTAATTTAATATCTATTTACAATATTTTATTGAACTGTTCATGTCTGTTACATTTCTAGAGTCTCTATGTGACTGGAGTTGAAACAACAGCAAATAATTACATCTTCTTAGTCTAACATCAAAAATATAAATAATTAAACAATGAATCAACACACAATGAATAGAAGTGGCAAGGCTAAGTATATGTACAGATAAATGGTTTAATATAATGTTCCAGAAACTGCAAGGTGTTTTGGCATGACATAAATAAATCATGGAAACCTGAGAATAATTGTAACTCAAAATAGAATAGTTTTCATGTGTCACATGAAAATGTGTCACAGTAACAAATTAAAGTGTGTACATGTTGTAGGGAACTCCCCACCATTCTTAATTGAGATATTTGGAGCAACTGCCCCCAAAGCTCATTGTGAATTCTATGCTTCGACTGAATATCATACACTGGAAATGATGATGAAATAATGAATGTTAGGATGTAAGCAATCAAACAGTGACTATTGAATCTCTGGTTTCATTTATCTCTACCAGTTTCAAGTGGGTTTTCACTGGCATACATATATATTAATTTTTCCTTAATTGTTCGTGCAATGAACGAACCACAATAAACAACTATCCAAATGGCATCAAAAATCTCTTCACAGAGCAATAATATATTTTTTTTTAATCAAAATATTGAAGCTGAGCCAAAGAAAGAGATATTAGGTGAGGTGAGCAAGAGTTGATCCGAGAAGTGGGTTTTAAGAAAAGTCATCAAGGGGGAGAAGAGGTGGAGAGATGGAGAAGTTTTGGAATGGAATTGCAGAGCTTAAAGGCACAGCTGCCAGTGAGTGTATTTGTTTACAGATAACAACTTTTCTATCCTTGGCAAGAGCACAGTGACGGCAGGAGCCTGGAAAAAGTATGAGGGGAAGAGTGGGGACAGAAGGACCACACCTCAGAGAGATCATCAGCAACCTATGGCAGCATCAGTAGAGAGAAACAGAGTTAACGTTTCGGGCCTGTGACTTATGGAAGGTCACAGACCTTAGATGTTAACTCTGTTTCTCTCATCGCCATAGCGTGCCTGAGCATTTCCAGCATTTATTAGGGTTTGGAGAAAGGATTCTGGAGAGAGCAGGAACAAGGAGAAAACACAAGGGTGCAGAAGACGAGAGGTGCTGTGGGAGCAGAGTGTTCTGGAGTGTAGTTTACACCTCAGTATGTTTGATGAAGTCTTTCGTAGGTTAACTTTATTAACTACTAGAACTATGTATAAATATACAGTAAAGGGTACCAGCTAGGAGCTGTCTACAGCCCTGTCTAACATCACACTGACATTGTGTGAGGGTCATGTGACCTATTGCATCACTGTATGGGGTGGGTGGTATTGTACTCAATCTATACGTGCCAGACCCTTATACTACACAGAGCATGGAGGAAACTGGAACCCAGGGACAGCAACAGGACAAAGATAGCAGGAGCCTGAAGAGAACGGGAGCACAAGGAAGCAAGAAATGAAAGAAAGCAGGGAACCCGAGAGAGCAGGCATACAGAAGTAGCAAGAGCATGGAAAAAAACATGAGTTTGGGGAAGCTCGAAGAGGCACGAGTGGAGCAGGCGGAGTGGGTGAGCCTGAGGGGAGGGGAGCAGGGCATGCCTCCACCCGCAGTTCATTTGCTTTCACTTGACCATGATGCCCTTGGTAGTTGCCCACCTGTAATGCTGGCCCTGTGTCACCGACACTTGGAAGAACCCCTGAGACCCCAGTTTGAGGATCACAGATTTAAACGTAAGGTTAAGAAGTTTAAAGTGGAGGTTTAAAGTCAATGAACAAGAGGTGATGTGTGACATGACTTGGTGCACGATAGACATGATGAGCATAGGTTTGGACATGCTGAAGTTTACATAGGATGGAGGGCAGGAGGGAGGCTGCAAGGGCATTGAAACAGTTGAGTATGGAAATGACAAGTGCATGATGAAGATTTCAGCAGCAGATGGTCAAAGGTAGAGGAGGAGGTGGATGATTTTACAGAGGTACCTTGGGCATCACAATTATCCAAACTACAATGAGAAATGTTGAATTTGTGTATCACCTCAGCTGCAGTAATGCCAATGATAGAATTTTCAATTGAGTGCTCAATCATGGCTTTATTTCTTGTATTTGTGAGTTTGGGAGATACTAACTGATAAAAGGGGATGATGGTGATACAGTGTTTTTTAGAATTTTTCTTTAGTTGACCTGCTTTAAAGATTGGGAACTAATTTCTGGCAATACTTTCACCAAAATGTTCCATTCCCATTCTTTTTTATTCATTCTTGAGATAATACCCTGAGAAGGTGGTGATGGGCATTCTCTTTGAAATGTTGAAATCCATGTGGTGAAGGCCCACCTAAAATACTGTTAGGTGAGGAGTTTGATCCAGTGACAATAAAGGAATGGCAATATGTATAAAAATTAGGAAGATATATGATTTGGAGGAGAACCTATAGGTAATAGTATGCTCTGCTATCTTTTTTTGCTAGGTGGTGGAAAGTGTGGGTTTGGTAGGTAATGCTGAAGAAGTCATTGTGAATTGCTGCAGTGCATCCTGAGAATAGTTACACACTAGAGAAGATACACCTGCATTGGAGAGAGTAGCTGATAATGCCAGTGAATGAAGTATAAATCAAATGGAGTGCTTTGCCCAGAGTGGTGTTGACCTTCTTGAGTGCTTTGCAGATGCACCCATCCAGGTAAGCAGAGAGCAATCTATCATACTTCTGACTTGTGCTTTATACGTAGTAAAAAGGCCTTGCAGAGTAAAGAGGTGAGCCACTTGCTGCAAAAGCCTCTGGTCTGCTCTGGGGCCACACATTTTTGTGACTGATTTAGTTGAGTTTAGTCAATGGAATGCCTAACATGTAGATGGTATGGGACTCAGTGATGATAATGCCACAGGGCAGTGAGTAAGCTAGTTGCTGTTGGAAATGGTGAATGACTGGTCCCTGTGCGGTATGGTGTTAGTTGCTTTTTCTCAGCCCAGGTCTGGAAGTTGTCCAGATCTTGATGCTTGAGGGCATGGACTGCTTCATAATCTGAGAAATTGTGAATAAAGCTGAACAATGATATCACTGACTTGAACAATATAAGAATCTATCTAAAAGTATTGGAAGAAATTTATTTTGCATTGTCAAATAGATGATAAAAATATAAACATGTCTGCTTTTACATAGAAAACATTATCAAACCTTTATTGTGTGATATGTCCTTGTAGTAATGTTCAAATGTTTAGACACTGATAGTAATTTAGAAACTCCTACACAAGCACAAATGATTAACCAATCTTTTGATGAAATCAGCTTTAAAATTAAGATAAGTTTGATCTCGTTACCAGGCTCATTGCCCAAAACGTTAGCTGAGTCCAAAATGTCAATTCCTGCATCTCCAAGTTCCTTCATTCAGCAAAACAGACATAAAACTTGTCACACTGCTCTCTATCACCATGCTGCTCAGAATAACCAGCTCCTCCATAAACTCAAAAATCATAGCCCAGAATATTTGGGGCGGCACGGTGGTTAGCACTGCTGCCTCGCAGCGCCAGGGACCCGGGTTCGATTCCCAGCATGGGTCACTGTGGAGTCATTCTCCCCATATCTGCATGGGTTTCTTCCAGGTTCTCCAGTTTCCTTCCACAGTCCAAAGATGTGCACATTAGGTGAATTAGCCATGCTAAATTGCCCCTTAATGTCAGGGGGACTAGCTAGAGTGAATGCATGGGGTTGTGGGGATATAGCCTGGGTGGGATTTTGATCGGTGCAGACTCGATGGGCTGAATGGCCTCCTTCTGCACTGTAGGATTCTATAACCTCCCATTCTTTCCAAACATCAGCTAAAACATACACTTGACTCCAGGGTATGTGACCCATGGATTGTTGCATATTCATCCTGCAGGGATTAGACACTACAATGGCTGATCCACACCAACCTTTAATTCTGGCACCTAACAGATCATCTACCTCAACCTGTTGACTGGAAAGGTCCTATTAGTAATTAGACTGAACTTTGTGGGTGCAGCATGGATCTTGATGGCAGCACTGGAAGTGGATGCTGTTGCCATGTAAACGAAATGTGGCTCGCAGACCACAAGCACATGGCTGCTAGCCAATTAACATCCTGGGGCAGGGGGCCCAACCAGTGGTGGAGTAGAGGTTGGTCATGTGATATCAATCTCAGTGTAATCTGACTGAAGCAGGTTCAGGTATTTTTTAAAGACTGCCAAACCCTGCACTCTGTGCTGCCTTGATGATTCTGACTGCCGAAGCACCAGTCCTTTGGAAGCCTTTGTGAACAGTGTGCATGCCTCCATCTCTTTGGCTGAGGGCAACATTCCTTAGGGAGCCTACCAAGCTCAATTGAGGCATAGTAGGAGTAGTCTGTGAGGCTGAAAAAAACAAGTGGAGGGAAAACACCAGGTGGCCCTACAGTTTAGCTATGTTTCCCTATATGTTCCCCTTCAGGATACTAGGGAAAGGCGGTAGATCCGCTTCCCAAGGAGCAGCAAGTAGAGATCTTCCCACCTGACCAAACAAACCTGGGCAGAAATTGTAGAGAATGTCAGCATATTTGTGATCATGTCCCAATCTTGGGTACTGTGGCGCAATTGGGTCAATTACCTCCTTTGCTCCACCAAGTGAGTCCTCCATACAGCTGTTCTCTTTGGAGTTTACGTGAGCAACGTGCAATAGTGTGCTACATGAGGTGGGGGGAGGGCGGGATCCAACCAGGTGCTGGCAAGTTGGCATGCCAGCAACAGACCCCTTCTAATCCATGTTAACAATCTGCAACATAGTCTTTGTTCACCCCACCATGTCCCTTGAGGTGAACATATGAAGGAGGCATTCAAAAACCCTTGTTTTGAGAAATGCCTTCATGCATTGATGCCTTTTGAGTACTTTTGCTTGGTATAGTCATGTCATCTTTGGTAAAACAAAGGAGTGAAACAGAGGCTATTTTATCCATCACATGAAACATGGCGTCAAGAGTGTGCAGCTGAAATTGAGTGCATTCTGATAGCTGTAAGAGAACCAGATACTCTAAGAAACAGAAGAGGATAACTAAAACTCCAATCTTCGACTTTGTACAGAATATTGACTGCTAGGTGAATCAGTGTGGCTTTGAGTATTCCAGTGCCAGCTCCTATAGAAATGAAGGCAGATTTGAGAATGAATTGGAAATTCTTCCGGTCTCAATGCAGGACTATGAAATTGTGACAGAGTTAAACAAAAAACCTGAACAAATAAGAGTAGTAAGTCTGTCATCAGTGCTTGGGAAAGAGTGCTACAAGTTGCATTTCACCCAAGACCTCACTAAGGAGCAGAAAAACCAGACTGGTGAAATTTTGGAGGCCTTGAAACCCACTTTGAACCCTCTACTATGGCTAATGTTATTGATGAATGCTATGTGTTCAATATAAAAAGAGAGGAAAATATTGATCAGTATGTGACTGTGCTGAGATAACTAGCCGACGCTTGTGAATTTGGGCAACTGAAGGATGATCTCATCAGAGATAGGCATGCCTCGGATCAAAAGAAACCACCATGAGAGCATGAAGCAGTTAATCATCAGCTGGAGAGTATTAATGGACCATGCGGTGGTACAGTGGTTAGCACTTCTATTTCACAGCAATTTTGATTCCGGCCTTGGGTGACTGTGAAGTTTGCATGTTCTCCCCATGTCTGCATGGGTTTCCTCCGGGGCTCCGATTTCCTCCCACAGTTCAAAGATGTGCAGGTTAGAAGGACTGGCCAAGCTAAATTGCCCTCAGCGTCCAAGGCTGTGCAGTTTAGGTAGATTAGCTATGGTAAATGTACTGGGTTATGATAAGGCAGGGTAGGATGCTTTTTTGGAGGGTCGGTGCAGACTCGATGGACTGAATGGCCTCTTTCTGCATTGTAGGGATTCAATGATTCTAGTGGGAGAACTGATGAGGCTTTGCATTATACTAAGAGGCAGTTAAGGCCTTCCAATCACAGGATAACAGAGAAAACAAAAGAGCTATTTACAAGAGAGCTGGCAGAAAGTTCAAGGCCAGAGGACTGATTTATTTATTGCAGAAGACACCACACAAAAGAAAAGGCCAACATGCCTTACGAGCCTGGTGGAGTTCTTCGAAAATGTGACTAAACACATTGACGAAGGGAAAGCAGTAGATGTGGTTTATATGGATTTTAGCAAGGCGTTCGATAAGGTCCCCCATGCAAGGCTTCTAGAAAAAGTGAGAGGGCATGGGATCCAAGGTGCTGCTGCCCTGTGGATCCAGAACTGGCTTGCCCAAAGGAGGCAGAGAGTGTGTATAGATGGGTCTTTTTCTAAACGGAGGTCGGTCACCAGTGGTGTGCCCAGGGATCTGTTCTGGGACCCTTGCTGTTTGTCATTTTCATAAATGACCTGGATGAGGAAGTGGAGGGATGGGTTGGTAAGTTTGCCGACGACACGAAGGTTGGTGGGGTTGTGGATAGTCTGGAGGGATGTTAGAAATTACAGAGGGACATAGATAGGATGCAAGACTGGGCGGAGAAGTGGCAGATGGACTTCAACCCAGATAAATGCGTAGTGGTCCATTTTGGCAGGTCAAATGGGATGAAGGAGTACAATATAAAGGGAAAGACTCTTAGTGCTGTAGAGGATCAGAAGGACCTTGGGGTCCGGGTCCATAGGACTCTAAAATCGGCCCCCCAGGTGGAGGAGGTGGTTAAGAAGGCGTATGGTGTGCTGGCCTTTATCAATCGAGGGATTGAGTTTAGGAGTCCGGGGATAATGATGCAGCTATATAAGACCCTCGTCAGACCCCACTTGGAGTACTGTGCTCAGTTCTGGTCGCCTCATTACAGGAAGGATGTGGAAATGATTGAAAGGATGCAGAGGAGATTTACAAGGATGTTGCCTGGATTGAGTGGCATGCCTTATGAGGATAGGCTGAGGGAGCTCGGTCTTTTCTCCTTGGAGAGACGAAGGATGAGAGGAGGCCTAATAGAGGTATATAAGACGTTGAGAGGCATAGATAGACATAGAACAGTACAGCACAGAACAGGTCCTTCGGCCCACGATGTTGTGCCGAGCTTTATCTGAAACCAAGATATAGACATAGATCGGGTGGACTCTCAGAGGCTTTTTCCCAGGGTGGAAATGGCTGCTACGAAAGGACACAGGTTTAAGGTGCTGGGGGGTAGGTACAGGGGAGATGTTAGGGGGAAGTTTTTCACACAGAGGGTGGTGGGCGAGTGGAATCGGCTGCCGTCAGTGGTGGTGGAGGCAAACTCAATAGGGACTTTTAAGAGACTCCTGGATGAGTACATGGGACTTTAATAGGATGGAGGGTTATAGGTAGGCCTAGAAGGTAGGGATATGTTCGGCACAACTTGTGGGGCCAAAGGGCCTGTTTGTGCTGTAGTTTTTCTACGTTTCTATGAGGAAAGAGGTGTTCTAACTGCAAGAAGCTGAATCACTCTTTGCGTGCAAGTGTTTTGCTGGAAAGAAGAAAAGCAAACCTATAAAGATAGTTGCTGGAGAACTGTTGACTATTGATTCTGGTAAATCACCCGAGAACATGTTGGCACTGTCAAGCCTCAGGGGTAATAATCATTTGTGACTGCTGGAATGATGACTGCACAAGAAGAGCATAAAGTTAATATGAAGTGTCAGAATGACACTGGGTGCTATGTGCAACATCATGAACTTTGCAGACCTGACTGAAGTTGATCAAGATGGTGACCCATAAATGAAGCTGTTGAAGGTAAAGTTGAGGCTCTATGATAGAAAAATGCTCACCCAAAGGGCAAACTCAACTGACAGCACAATGCAATGAGAGGAAAGAAGATAGTAGACACGAAGCACAATCCACTTATCTCAACTGAAACAAGTCAAAAACTTGGACTGATAACTCTCCATATACCTGCTGAGGTTTGCAATGTTTTGCATGGTACCAAGCCATTGACTGCTGAACACATCCAGGTCCTAGAATTTCTTCCTGTTAAATATGATATTGAAGTAGATGTGAGTGTGAGACCCACTCAGCACCTTCTAAGGAGAGTTCCAACTCTGAGTTCTGAGGTACTCTGATGTTAATGATGAAGTCACCCTGCAATGTGATGCCAGCGAGACAGGACTTGGAGCAACCCTCATGCAGCAAGGACAACCAGTTATATTTGTATCCAGAGCATTAACACAAACTGAACAATGCTATGCACAGATTGAGAAAGAGTGCCAGGCTATTGTCTTTGCCCGTGAGCATTTTAATCAGTATCTGTTTGGAAGAGTCTGACCACAAACCTCTTCAAAGAATCTCTCTCAAACCATTTCTAACTGCTCAGACTGCACGGATGTTACTTTGTTTGCAGAGATAATATTTAGAAGTGAAGTATAAGCAGGGGAAGCAGATGTACATCACTGACATGCTGCCAAGAGCTGCAGTCCCTTTGATAGAAGTTATTGATGCTGGTACAGAGTGTGAAAATCCTCCAGATTCAATGAGAAGTCACAGCACATTATGCTCCAGAAGTCATCAACCCAGCAGAGACATTGAATGTAACAGACAAATGTCTTGTTCAGATCAAACTACATCAGGGTTGCAATTCTCAAAGTGCTACAGGAAATAGTGATAACAGGATAAGCTGAAACCATTAACGACACACCTCCTGCTATAAGGGAGTATTGGCATACAGAGATGAAGTGATTACCCAAGAAGGCATTGTTTTATTTTTATTCTTTCATGGAATGTGGGTGTCGCTGGCAAGGCCAGCATTTATTGCCCAAGTCAAAGTGTGTACAAAGGAACTAGAGTTATCACCCCTAAATTATTTCATACAGTAAGGTACAGAACAACAACTATAATTATATATCAAGGTGGTCAAGTCAGGATATTACATCAGGAGTGGTGATGTGTATCACCGTGATACCTCTGCCATATTTATGAGTAAGGCATCAAGTCATTATGTGCGATGTGATCTGTTCTGGGTGACCACAGTCTCACACAAGAGAGTTTTTAATTCTCCATTTGTGCATCAGGTATCAACACCTGCCATGGTTTGTATAGCTGCGGTTTAGGAATCATGGAAGATCGAAATCAGAGACCTTCTGTGTCTGGTCTTTCATAGGGATTTTATTTGTGACTTCTTGTAAGGGCCATTCATTTTTCCATGCCATCAAGGAATTGAGTCTACTCTGAGTAAGGCAAGTGTTCTACTGGTCAAACATGAGCAATGAGACATTAGTCAGTACAATGCATGCTGAGAACATCAAGCTCAGGAAGCTAAAGAGCCACTCATGACAGCCAAAAGACTAGGAAGGAACAACCGTTTCTTGTTCATGCATGATGATTTTCTTTATAGACCATGGATGTGAGCAACTTGTATGTGCAAATAATAGTACATGCAATTTGTTTTTCCTTTTTAGTAAAGGGGGATGTTTGGAGAAATGCCTTTGTGCTTTTTGAGTACTGCGGCTTGCCATTGTCATGTGACCTCTGAGGTCACCCTTGGTAAAATAAGGGATTGAGCAGAAGCCATTTATTCACCATATGAAACAATTAAGCCCCATCATGGACCAAAGGGCTGCCACCTGCATTAATGCTGTGATAGCCTTTGTGGAAAAACTAACAGTGTCATCCTGCATCTGTGTCCAGCTGTGCAGGGCTACATCTGTCCTCAGGCCTACATCAAGCCTACAGATGCCTCTGACACCTCTCCCCTACACTAATGTCATGCCCCTCATCCAGTGGCAGTCTATCTTAAAGCATAAAAGGACCCAACAAAGTGAGTGTATCTGCACAGCTGGACAGTGTGCTTTTAAGGTGTGACGGTACTTCTTTGTTGGTTTTCTGGTCCTCTTGACCCAGGGGTGGAGGGGAAGAAGGTCTCCTTCAATGTATGCTTGAATGTGTGAGAGACACAGGGAAAAAACTTGGAGAGCAGGAGCATTTGCCTATGTTGCGAGGGGGATAGAATATAAAAGCAGGGATGTCTTGATGCACCTGTACAAGGCATTGGTGAGGCCGCAGCTGGAATACTGTGTGCAGTATTGGTCCCCTTATATGAGGAAGGATATATTGGCATTGGAGGGAGTGCAGAGAAGGTTCACCAGGTTGATACCGGAGATGAGGGGTTTGGATTATGAGGAGAGGCTGAGGAGATTGGGTTTGTACTCGTTGGAGTTTAGAAGGATGAGGGGGGATCTTGTGGAGACTTATAAGATAATGCGGGGGCTGGATAGGATGGAGGCGGAGAGATTCTTTCCACTTAGTAAGGAAGTTAAAACTAGAGGACACAGCCTCAAAATAAAGGGGGGTCGGTTTAAGACAGAGTTGAGGAGGAACTTCTTCTCCCAGAGGGTGGTGAATCTCTGGAATTCTCTGCCCACTGAGGTGGTGGAGGCTACCTCGCTGAATATGTTTAAAGCGCGGATGGATGGATTCCTGATCGGTAAGGGAATTAAGGGTTATGGGGATCAGGCGGGTAAGTGGTACTGATCCACGTTAGATCAGCCATGATCTTATTGAATGGCGGGGCAGGCTCGAGGGGCTAGATGGCCTACTCCTGCTCCTATTTCTTATGTTCTTATGTTCTTATGCGCTGCTGAGACTTCCAAATGCAACTCAGTGTTCAGCATGCTGTTGGATGGGGTGAAATCCAATTCCATAATGAGCACATTGCCCTTTGTAATCACCATCTCCACCATGAATGTACATTTCATCAGGGCCAGCTTCCTCACTTCCTAGTGATCTTGATTACTTTCATCGCTTTATCCTCCATTGGTGTGACAACGTGAAGACCCTGTTTGGGCCCCCCATCAGGTATTCAGTATGTGCCCAATTCTCCTGCAAGAACAAAAGTAAGTGAGGTAAGGCATTGCTATTCTCTAGCACCGCCCATGGCAGCTGCTTCTATTCATTGGAGGGTTTGCGTATCAGTGATGACATCTTCAGTAGCAATTGACAATTGAATTGACAATTTAGTGGGTCAATAAGTTATTCATTTCACGCAGCTCTCCCATGCTCAGGAGAAGCATGCAGCTTGAGGCTCTTCAGTTAGTGTACCTGTTGTAGGCAATGGTTACCGTTTCTATATACTAGGCCTGGCACAGTGGTTAGCACTGTTGCCTCACAGCACCAGGTCCTAGGTTTATTCTGGCCTTGGGTGACTGTGTGTGTGGAGTATGTGTCTGCGTGGATTTCCTTCCACAGTCCAAAGATGTGCAGGTTAGGTCATGCTAAATTGTCCCTTAGTGTTCCAAGATGTGTAGGTTTGGGGAATTAGCCATGGTAAATGCACAGGTCATGGGGATAGGGCAGGGGAGTGGGCTTGGGTGAGATGCTCTGTAAGAGAGTCGGTACAGACTCGATGGGCCAATGCATTGTAGGGATTCTATGATTTTACCACTGGAGACACATCAAAAGCTGAGTAACGATATGAACACTGGTTTTAAAACAGTGAAGGCATATTGCCCTTCACAAAATTGCCTCCCATTTATTTAAGTGCACATCATGAAAATGTTTGTTATATATCCTTTCTAGGATTGTCATCTTTTGTCCAGTTCATAAGTGGACTGGTACAGAACAAAGGATAGATCATATCGTGACTTCTAAGGTATGCATTACTGATGGATAAAATTTATTGCACATTTTAATAATTAAAGTTTCAATATCATGAAACCCAAAAGCAAAGGATTGGACTTTAGTTTTAAAGTTTATTTTTGGGAGTTTACTTTCTGACCTCATGTTTCCAGCCACACAAATCAGAATTATCAATAGGCATTGCTCATAATTTTGTTCCATTCTTTTGATGGGAAACCATATGCAGCAGACGTTTACATATTCTTTACACATGTTCCTGCGGGAAACATTCTCAATAGGAGAGTGATTAACATCAGGTATCCAATTTATGTTTTAGAAATTTACAGGCTGGTCTTCAAAAAATGAACTGTTTGTTTCATAAAAACAGAGATAGCAGCCTGGCCTTTTCCTTGAAGATATCACTTGGTGTGCTATCTGCTTATCAAAGGTTACTCTAAGCACCTTCAAGAGTACATTTCAAGGTCTAAAGTCTACTGGGGTATAAATGTTGTAACCTTTAGATCTTACAATTAGTAATCTATAGCCAGGATTACTCTGGTTAGAAATATTAGAGGTTTTATTGACAATTTAAATACTTTTAGATACCTAGACTGATGCCATTGTATAGTTTGTTCTGGTTGACAAATTAAGAAATCCATTTATTTTTTGCTGTAATCCAAAGGTTTTACATCTCACTTTGGTTATCTTCCAAATCCACTGATCAGTTAAGTAACTACACACGTCACCCAACCTGAGATAATCAGTTAGTATATAACTACTGTGGAAAGATAGTATCGAAAGGCTCACGACTACCTTCTCAAGGCAACTAGAGAAAGGCAATAAATGCTGTCCTTGCTAGCAATCGGCAGTTTGAATATTTTTTTAAAATGATGGTTTAAAACTATGATCAAAAGAGTTAACAAAGGGTTGACTATATAAAACACTGAAGGATAAGAAACAGAGATTCTATCGTTAGACCATCGGCTCCATTATTGCTCTGTCAAGAACAGCAGACTCAATACTTGATCATTTTTTTAAAAAGCAAAAACGGTGTAGGTTAAGTTGCTCTACTGAACCAGTGCAATCTACTTAGTATACTCCCTTGGTGTCCAGGTGCCAGTCAGTCAGTCAAAATACACCTGCAATAATGTTGTTAGCCACTTGCAATCCATCATAATATACAGAGAATGGTTATGCAAAATATATATACAGTTATCATTGAATCATAGAATCCCTACAGTGCAGAAAGATGCCATTTGGCCCATCAGGCCTACATCGACAACAATCCCACTCAGGCCCTATCCCCAGAACCCCAAATATTTACCCTGCTAACCTCCCTAACACTAAAGGACAATTTATCATGGCCAATCAACCGAACCCACACATCTTTGCACTGTGGGAGGAAACCCATGCAGACACAGGGAGGACATGCAAACTCCACACGGACAGTTACTCGAGGTCAAAATTGAACGTTGGTCCTTGTCGCTGTTAGGCAGCAGTGCTAATCACTGTGCCACCATGCCATTATGAAGATTATAAATGTGACATTCGTGTATTGTCAACAACTCAAGGAAGTGGCAAAATGTCCTCTGGTGGGCTGAAGATCCACCCAGAATGAAAGAAAGACGTGCATTTATTTAATGCTTTTCACAATCTCCAGAGGTCTCTCAGTACTTTTCAGCCAATGTAGTAATTTTGAAATAGGCTTTGGAAACATGACATCCAATTTGTGCACAGCAAAGAACAATGTGACAATGACCAGATAATCTATTTCAGTGATGGGGAATAAAGATTGGCCAATACATCAGAGATAACGCCCCTGCTCCTTTTCAAAAGAGCACCATAGGATCATTTTTCCATCTAACAAGGCAGATGAGGTTTAAGTTCTCACCTGAAATGTGTACTTCTGACAGTACAGCACTCCTTCAACAGTGGACTATCAACTTTGACTGTTGTGCTCAAGTCCTGGAATGAGATTTGAACCCAGAACCTTGTGACTCAGAGGTAAGAGTGCTATCTACGTAGCAATTGCCTGATAAACAGGCTAATAAACAGAGGATTGAGCAGGCACGGGATGTCATTATGTGACAGTAGAATATGAGGCTCAAATTTACCAACACTGGGGTTTTCCCTGCCATCACAGGATATTCTGAAGAGCAGAATGATAGCAACACAGCTGCACGAACCAGAAATCAGCAAAAATTAAACCAATTCAAGGCCAATTCCTGTTCCCACCTGCATTTCACTAGCATTGGGACAGGGCTCCACCATGTGGGGAACTGTGGTGGATTCCTGGGGCCTTCCTTAATAGCTGATCCATGACCCATGAAGGGGCCCTTGGCAATCCCACAGCTCCAGTGGGATGCTTGAAGATTCACTCCTTTCAATCCCCGGGGCTTGCCTGCTCAGGCATGGCAGAGTTAAATAAACCTTAACTAGTCTTTGGAGAGAGCCTCAACATTGAGGTGCCCTCTTCTCTTCCCTGCGGCCTCACCAATGGCCACCTCTATCAGTGATGCTGTTAAGACTGCTAAACTGCTGGCCCCTTCATTGGTCTGCCAACTGAATTGGGTCGATGCCCTCAATTGGAAGGTTCTTCTGGTGATTGCCCCTCAATTGGCTGCTGCCAGTAAAATGTCAATAAGGTTTGCGACCCACTTTCAGTCCCAGTGGCAGGACAGCCCTGGAACTGAGAACATTTTGGCCATGATATCCCTCAGGTAAAATGAAAGAATGTGTGAAAAATATCCAATTTGAAGAAAAGTCAGTGGTTAGCAATTAGGACTATCCTACACTTATAAATGGCTAGTGTTGTCAATTATCTTGCACTGTTATAAATGGGGACAAATACAAGGATCTGAAGGTGTCAATCGTGCTTTCCTGCATCATTCCATAAAAGTCTCATTAATCTGAATTTATGAAGTAATCTGGCTGATGTGAGTTAAAGCTGATATTTCAGAAGTTGTTAACATTATAATTGGTGGAGATATAGCCAAATAAGATTGCTGACTACCTAAACTCAATTCTACTCAGAAGGAGAAGGAGGTAAACAGGAGGCCTCCGTTATTATTATTATTTTATCTATTATCTGCTATATTTCCAGTAACCTTTACATACGATGCTTATAACACATTAACCTTTCTTGAGTTTGACAGTTCAGGATGAAAAGATTGAAGGGAAACCAGGTAGGCTTGGTTACATCAGTGATGAACTACTTAGACCCATCATTATTCAAACAACTGTCCCTACAGCCATCTGGCAATGTCGAAGGAAAACTTCTTTTGTAGATTTTGATTAAATAAGGAGGCAATTTGAGCAATGCTATCTGTTGCAAACAAAATGGTAGACAACTGCCAAGACACCTATGCTGTTTATGCCAAGTAAGGTCACAACCACCCTCAATTTTAATGTCTCCAATTCATGCTCGACTACCACTGAGGATATCTGCAATATAAACCAATTTGTAGCACACAAATGTGTCAAACAAATGAATCATGCATTATTCAACAGAGCAAACTCATCCATTACCTTTTCCACTGAAAAGCAACAGCAACAAGGCAAGGTTCAGTCACGGATAATAGCCCTCTGTGGCAACTGTGGACAGAAGCACAGGGCAAAATGCAAGGTTCATTCAACTTCCTAGATTACCACAGAGCATACAATTAATACCTCATACAGCACTGATCTTGACAGATCAGGGACAACTTATACTACAGCTCTGCCAGCATCTCCATGACGAGTTTGTAATTCAATGGTGGCCGAAGTTCAAGAGGCAGAAAAAGTAAAATCATATATGACAAAAAGCTGCAATCATTTCATGATGTAAATTGAGGCTAGGGAACAATGTCAAAATGGATGTCCACTGCTATCTCCTCTACAAAGAACAGGTTGTGTTTAGGAGTGCCACAGTTAATGAGGAAAACTTTGCGGGCGATTTTCCTCCACTGTTTTGGGGTTGCAGGAGTGACGAAGGAGGCAGAGAATCAACCAGGAGACTCAAAACGGCCTTTGCACCAGTGGGATTTCCCCACTTGATTGCCCCCACCATTGACATAACGTGGATCCCCATTTACCATTTACATATAATTTACACTGCTGATCAGGCATTTAAGCCTAATTGTTCCCCCGTGTTGGACTGTCCATTCATGTCAGCATGAGGGCACGCTGATGTGAATCACAAAAGATCCCCAAGAATTGTACCTGGGAACAGAACTGTTGGAGGCGCACAGGTGAGTAAAGGCACTACCCAAACATTACCTTTGGCACTGCCTGGGCAAAGCCCCTGGCCAGGGCTTCCGTTTCCATGGGGGTTCTGTGTCCGTGGGTGGGGAGAGTTCCATAGTGGGGGGGGGGGAGGGGCAAGGAGAAGGTTCCCTGTCCGGGTTGGAGGGGAGGTTCCGTTTCCATGGGGTCCTTGTTTTTTCCTATTTTTATTATTTTTTACATTGGGGTGCTGCCTCATTCAGAGCCTGTCCCACCAGTGTGACATTGTGGGACCTGCCCCTTGTTTTTTTTACTTAAGTGTCAAAACATATGGTGAGAAAAGTCAGCACTGCGGCTGGTGAGCTCCACCGCTGTTTTCCCACCCCATGTTGACACTTAGCCAAAAAATCAGAAAATTCCACCCTACAGGCATTTAGTCTGCGGCCTTAAAAATGTCTTAAGTTTAAAAATGACTAGGCATACATACAACCATCAGTATTTTTACAGTAATGTAGCATACATATTCTTGTTAAATAGTCTTTGGTCAAGATAATAGAATATTATTAATTTCCAAAAATTGCAAGATACAGATCAATAAGAATTAACAAAACAAAATTACATAATTTATTTGATTAAATAATGAAGTAACACCACCACTCATAGTAATAATTCTAGGTCATTTTGTTTAATTGTGATAGTCTCAATAAAACATGTTAGTGTTGCACAAGGTACAAGGCATGTGATCAATACCATTTTCAATAGGCATTGTTTCTTACTATTTTCTTCCAGTCTGGTTTATCATTCATTCTGCATCAACGTAACAGCCTTGAAAATGGGCATTAGTCAGAATAGACCAGTATTTTGATTTTACACACTAAAGAGCAGAAGAAAAATGAGATCTGCTAAATCAGATAAGTCTTCTCACATCACACCACTCATCAAAATTGAAGTATCCTTTTTTTCAGATTGCTAAAGATAAAGGAAGCTTATGTTTCTTTTGTGTCTTTAGTGCAGAAAAGCATTCCAGGCTGTTTCACACAAAATAAAATGATGACCAAGCCAAAGAGATATTAGAAAGAGTGGCCAAAATCGTGGTTAAAAAGATGCTTTTAAGGGGGAGAGAGAAGTGTTGAGGTGATGGGGTTTAGAGTAATTCAAGAGCATGAGGCCAATGTGGCTGAAGGCACAGCGATCAATGATAAGCTGAGGGAGATGCATAAGAGCTTAGAGGCAAACAGACAGGGAGTTCAGGGGATTGTTGCAGGAGATTAGAGTGATAGGGAGGGCCAGGGCCTTGCCCCCGGCCCTCCCTATCAATTCAATTCAAAAAATTGAAACATGAGGTGACAATTTTAAATCTGAGGCAAACATATTTTGAATAAGCTTTGGGAACAACTTCAATATTTCTTTGCCATTTCAGATCCAAAGGCTACCAGAAAGGAAAAATCCAAAACCCTAAGATCTTGGACACAACCAGCCTTGCTCTTTCCTTCTGTCAATACTTTCACAGAATAAAGCAATTCAAAAATCACTTGTTCTTTGGAAAGCCAGTGCGCTGCACAAAGAAGTGTAAGATCTGAAGGGAACTTTTATTGAAAGTTCTTAATCAGATTTTTATATTCACAGCCAGTTGTAACCCTGGAACTTCACTGAAAGTGTGGCGAAATCCTGTTTAAGGTTTCATCCACACTTCCAGTGAAGCCACATGGTTGGAGTGAAAGCAGCTTTGTAAGACTCCCGACTGAGGGTTTGGGTTTCAATGCAGTTAACCATGTCCAAAAACATTCATATAGAGCTTCAACTCATGTGGTTTGATACCAGCTATTTCTGATGACTGCAGCAAGTGAAATGTCAATAATTCAGGAAAGCTGCTATCAATTTCACAAAGTAATTGGCTTACAAGTCCGAAAGTTACTGGTATTAATGTGTAGAAATGAAAGTAAGTTTGGGTAATGGTGCCTTGTCTTTGAAAGCAATGCCTTTGGCATCCATTCCCCAGATTTGAATTCTTTGTGACACAATATCAAACAGGTATTTCTTCACAATGCAGCAATTAACTGAAGTGCTTAAAAACACTGCTTGCCGAGGCTTCTCCTCAACATCTTAAATGTGGGAGTTAATGATGCATACCTCTGGATGCTCTGTATGACAGTAAGAAGTTTAACAACACCAGGTTAAAGTCCAACAGGTTTATTTGGTAGCAAAAGCCACACAAGCTTTCGAGGCTCTAAGCCCCTTCTTCAGGTGAGTGGGAATTCTGTTCACAAACAGAATTTATAAAGACACAGACTCAATTTACATGAATAATGATCATCTCACGTGAGAACACCATCCACCAGGTACACGGTACATACTCTTGCAACTCGGCCAACGTTGTCTACCTGATACGCTGCAAGAAAGGATGTCCCGAGGCATGGTACATTGGGGAAACTATGCAGACGCTGCGACAACGGATGAATGAACACCGCTCGACAATCACCAGGCAAGACTGTTCTCTTCCTGTTGGGGAGCACTTCAGCGGTCACGGGCATTCGGCCTCTGATATTCGGGTAAGCGTTCTCCAAGGCGGCCTTCGCGACACACGACAGCGCAGAGTCGCTGAGCAGAAACTGATAGCCAAGTTCCGCACACACAAGGACGGCCTCAACCGGGATATTGGGTTCATGTCACAATATTTGTAACTCCCACAGTTGCGTGGACCTGCAGAGTTTCACTGGCTGTCTTGTCTGGAGACAATACACATCTTTTTAGCCTGTCTTGATGCTCTCTCCACTCCCATTGTTTTGTTTCTTAAAGACTGGATTAGTTGTAAGTATTCGCATTCCAACCATTATTCATGTAAATTGAGTCTGTGTCTTTATAAATTCTGTTTGTGAACAGAATTCCCACTCACCTGAAGAAGGGGCTTAGAGCCTCGAAAGCTTGTGTGGCTTTTGCTACCAAATAAACCTGTTGGACTTTAACCTGGTGTTGTTAAACTTCTTACTGTGTTTACCCCAGTCCAACGCCGGCATCTCCACATCATGCTCTGTATGAGGCATGTTTCAATACCAAATCTGAGACCTGGCTTTCCAATCTGCGATGAGGCAGACTACAGATCCGACAATGGATTTTGCAATTGATCATTATCTGCACATCTGATACCTGTAATACATATTTCATTAAATCACCCTGGAATTAACCATTTGAGTAGTCATGTTTCATGCAATTTGATATAAAAGTTCAAGTCACAGTCCCTTTTAATAAAATGTTTCTTTAATTGACTTTTGATGATCTTCATTTTTAAAAATGAAGACGGAAAGTGCTTGCCAATGTTGTGGTTCATGTTGAAATGACATTGAAGATTTGAATCAAGATAAACCATTACGAAAAATTAGGCACATAGTTTGCTTAATGCAACCGTTTGCATTTCCTAATTTGGTAAAAATGAGTGATGTTGATCTTTGTATTTTCTTTTGGGATTTTGTTTAATTTGAAGAGAGAAGTACATATTATTATTACAATTCAGATTATGTTGAGATTTGTTTTACTCATGGCTACCACATTAATCAGCTTTCATTGGAAAACTCTTATTCCCTATAAACTATGATATTGCCCTCTGCATACAATATCTAGGGCAAGCAGCTTGAATATAGACAGAAAGCACACTGACAGGCTATATGGTCAGAGCTTTTCACTTCTATGCTTGCCAGCTTTCAATATTGCAACCTTTAATTTTGATGATTAGAAAATTTGAGTACAAAAACAGAAAACTTAGGCCTGTGACTCCAGTTGAAAACTGTACGTCAGTTTTTAATAGAGACAGAAATACCATGGTATTGATGGCACACATCTGCTGCTGTCAGACACCACATAACGGTGTGTGGAAGAGTAGGAAGTTGAGTCCTCAGCTTCTTTCCCATTAAAAGCTCACATAGAGCCACACTATTCTGGAGCAGGATAGAACAGTAACTTAGCAATGTCAGCTCATCTCATCTCCAAACTCATCTCCAAACTCCGTGGCCTGGGCCTCGGCTCTTCCCTCTGCGACTGAATCCTGAACTTCCGAACCCACAGACCACAATCAGTAAGGATAGGCAACAACACCTCCTCCACGATCCTCCTCAACACCGGTGCCCCACAAGGCTGTGTTCTGAGCACCCTACTATACTCCTAATACACCTATGACTGTGTGGCTAAATTCCCCTCCAACTCGATTTTCAAGTTTGCCGACGACACCACCACAGTGGGTCGGATCTCAAACAATGACGGGACAGAGTACAGGAATGAGATAGAGAATCTGGTGAACCGGTGCGGCGATAATAATCTCTCCCTCAATATCAACAAAGTGAAGGAGATTGTCATTGACTTCAGGAAGCATAAAGGAGAGCATGCCCCTGTCTACATCAACGGAGACGAAGTAGAAAGGCTCGAGAACTTCAAGTTTTTAGGTGTCCAGATCACCAAAACCTGTCCTGGTCCCCCCATGCCGACACTATAGTTAAGAAAGCCCACCAACGCCACTACTTTCTCAGAAGACTAAGGAAATTTGGCATGTCAGTTATGACTCTCACCAATATTTACAGATGCACCATAGAAAGCATTCTTTCTGGTTGTATCACAGCTTGGTATGGCTCCTGCTCTGCCCAAGACAGCAAGAAACTACAAAGTGTCGTGAACGTAGCCCAATCCATCACGCAAACCAGCCTCCCATCTGTCTACATTTCCCGCTGCCTCAGCAAAGCAGCCAGCATAAATAAGGACCCCACGCACCCCGGACATTCTCTTTTTCACCTTCTTCCGTCGGGAAAAAGATACAAAAGTCTGAGGTCACATACCAACCGACTCAAGAACAGCTTCTTCCCTACTGCCATCAAACTTTTGAATAGACCTACCTTGCATTAAGTTGATCTTTCTTTACACCCTAGCTATAACTGTAACATTACATTCTGCACTCTCTCGTTTCCCTCTCTGTGAACTGTATGTTTTGTCTGTATAGCACACAAGAAACAATACTTTTCACTGTATTCTAATTCATGTGACAAGAATAAATCAAATCAAATCAAGTTAATGTCATAATCTTTTTCGATAGAGCCTTTACAAGCTGCACTCCCCTTTCAGCGTCACGATTAACTAGCGTGTGGGTATCTTGGCAAGATATCATGTGAGCAAATCCGCAAAATTCAGTGAACGTCCTGAAGTATTCATAATAAAGTCTGGGCCGTTGTCTGAAATGACAAGTTCTAGAATTCCAGGCAAAAATCTAAGTCAATGATGCAATAACAGCCTCAGACATATGACCATGGAGACATTTTACTTCTATCCACTCTGTTATTGTGGCTTTTTCTCAAGATTCCTTGGTTTCTTACTCTCGAAGAGATCTTGCTGGAGGCAATGGTCTTTCATTCAAAATATCTTTATTAACATCATTAACTATTTATAAGATGATAGAACATCTGGACATAGCTACAGCTCCTCGCGAAGATGCTGCTGACTCATCTTTTCTCTGAGTTGTATCACTATGACACAGCTCCTTACACACATGCTCAGTAGCTATTATTGGAGTTACCCCACATCTTCTTTCAAGTCTTTATCCCCATATTATTATATACACATCCTTCTACACTTCCCCCACCCAGAAAGTCTGTGCTTTTAAAGGGATATTCTCCTTGATGGTTTCACCAGTCCTCCTGGATGAGAGCAGAACTCCTTCTGAGGTAGTTGGGAATCTGCTCCAAGGCCAATTCTTGGGGGTTGTCACATCTGGATTATCTCGTTTGTGGTTCCATAATTGTGATGTTCGCCTGAGGTTCCAGGTGCACAGTGCATCCTGCTCGTGGTTTTCTGTTCTTAAAATCTGGGGATTTCTGTTCCTTTGAATGATGCCAGACTATGTCTGGACCAGATATGATCTCAGTTGCTGTAGCTTCTCTATTACAGTACCTTCTTGCTGCAGGTCTCTAATACATACCATCTCTCCCCTTTTAAGAGTGGGGTAGTCATAAGCCCTGTGTCTCTGATTGAAAGTACGGGCGTGACTTGCTCTATAAGTTTCCTCCCTCTTTATATCAGGACCATCGTCTTAGAGTCATAGAGGTTTACAGCATGGAAACAGGTCCTTCGGCCCAACTTGTCCATGCCACCCTTTTTTTAAACCCCGAAGCTAGTCCCAATTGCCCGCATTTGGCCCATATCCCTCTATACCCATCTTACCCATGTAACTGTCTAAATGCTTTTTAAAAGACAAAATTGTACCCGCTTCTACTACTACCTCTGGCAGCTTGTTCCAGACACTCACCACCCTCTGTGTGAAAAACTTGCCCCTCTGGATACTTTTGTGTCTCTCCCCTCTTACTTTAAACCTATGCCCTCTAGTTTTAGACTCCCCTACCTTTGGGAAAAGATATTGACTATCTAGTTGATTTATGCCCCTCATTATTTTATAGACCTCTATAAGATCACTCCTCAGCCTTCTATGCTCCAGAGAAAAAAGTCCCATTCTATCCAGGGTCTCCTTATAACGCGAACCATCAAGTCCCGGTAGCATCCTAGTAAATCTCTTCTGCATTTTATCTAATTTAATAATATCCTTTTTATAATAGGGTGACCACAGTATTCCAAGTGTGGCCTTACCAATGTCTTGTACAACTTCAACAAGACGTCCCAACCCCTGTATTCAATGTTCTGACCGATGAAACCAAGCATGCTGAATGCCTTCTTCACCACTTTGTCCACCTGTGACTCCACTTTCAAGGAGCTATGAACCTGTACCCCTAGATCTCTTTGTTCTATAATTCTCCCCAATGCCCTACCATTAACTGAGTAAGTCCTGCCCTGATTCAATCTACCAAAATGCATCACCTTGCAGTTATCTAAATTAAACTCCATCTGCCATTCATCAGCCCACTGACCCAATTGATCAAGATCCCGTTGCAATCCGAGATAACCTTCTTCCCTGTCCACTATGTCCACAATCTTGGTGTCATCTGCAAACTTACTAACCATGCCTCCTATATTCTCATCCAAACTTTTGGTATAAATGACAAATAACAGTGGACCCAGCACCGATCCCTGAGGCACACCGCTGGTCACAGGTCTCCAGTTTGAAAAACAACCCTCTACAACCCCCCTCTGTCTTCTGTCATCAAGCCAATTTTGTATCCATTTAGCTACCTCACCCTGGATCCTGTGAGATTTAATCTTATGCAACAACCTACCATGTGGTACCTTGTCAAAGATTGCTAAAGTCCACGTATACAACATCAACTGCACTGCCCTCATCTACTTTCTTGGTTACCCCTTCAAAACACTCTATCAAATTTGTGAGACATGATTTTCCACTCACAAAGCCATGCTGACTGTCCCTAATCAGTCCTTGCGTCTCTAAATGCCTGTAGATCCTGTCGCTCAAAATACCTTCCAACAACTTACCCACTACAGATGTCAGGCTCACTGGCCTGTAGTTCCCAGGCTTTTCCCTGCAGCCCTTTTTAAACAAAGACACAACATTTGTCACCTTCCAATCTTCAGGCACCTCACCTGTGACTATCGATGATTCAAATATCGCTGCTAGGGGACCCGCAATTTCCTCTCTAGTCTCCCACAATGTCCTGAGATACACGTCATCAGGTCCCAGGGATTTATCTACCTTGATGCGCTTTAAGACTTCCAGCACCTCCTTCTCGGTAATATGTACACTCCTCAAGACATCACTATTTATTTCCCCAAGTTCCCTAACATCCATGCTTTTCTCGACAGTAAATACTGATGAGAAATATTCGTTTAGGATCGCACCCATCTTTTGTGGATCCGCACATGGATGACCTTGTTGATCCTTAAGAGGCCCTACTCTCTCGTTACTCTTTTACCCTTTATGTATCTGTAGAAGCTCTTTGGATTCTCCTCTGCCTTATCTGCCGAAACAATCTTGTGTCCCCTTTTTGCCCTCCTGATTTCACTCTTAACTCTACTTCTATACCCCCTATACTCTTCAAGGGATTCACTGGATCCCAGCTGGCTGTGCATGTCATGTGCCTCCTTCTTCTTCTTGACCAGGGCCTCAATATCCCGAGTCATCCAGGGTTCCCTACTTCTACCAGCCTTGCCCTTCACGCAAGGGCGGCACGGTAGCACAGTGGTTAGCACTGCTGCTTCACAGCTCCAGGGTCCCGGGTTCGATTCCCGGCTCGGGTCACTGTCTGTGTGGAGTTTGCACATTCTCCTCGTGTCTGCGTGGGTTTCCTCCGGGTGCTCCGGTTTCCTCCCACAGTCCAAAGATGTGCGGGTTAGGTTGATTGGCCAGGTTAAAAATTGCCCCTTAGAGTCCTGGGATGTGTAGGTTAGAGGGATTAGCGGGTAAAATATGTGGGGGTAGGGCCTGGGTGGGATTGTGGTCGGTGCAGACTCGATGGGCCGAATGGCCTCCTTCTGCACTGTAGGGTTTCTAAGTTTCTATGTTTCACTCTAAGAGGAATGTGCTTACCCTGAACCCTGGTTAACACACTTTTGAAAGCCTCCCACTTACCGGACATCCCTTTGCCTTCCCACAGACTCCCCAATTAACTTTTGAAAGTTCCTGCCTGATACCATCAAAATTGGCCTTGCCCCAATTTAGAATTTTAACTTTTGGGCCAGACGTATCCTTCTCCATAACTATCTTAAAACTAATAGGATTATGGTCACTGGTCCCAGAGTGATCCCTCACTAACACTTCTGTCACCTGCCCTTCCTTATTTCCCAAGAGGAGGTCAAGTTTTGCCCCCTCTCTAGTCGGGCCATCCACATACTGAATGAAAAATTCCTCCTGAATACACTCAACAAATTTCTCTCCATCCAAGCCTTTAATACTATGGCTGTCCCAGTCAATGTTGGGAAAGTTCAAATCCCCTACTATTACCACCCTATTTTTCTTGGAGCTATCTGTAATCTCCTTGCATATTTGCTCCTCAATTTCCCGTTGACTATTTGGGGGCCTATAGTACAACCCTATCAAAGTGATTTCCCCCTTCTTATTTCTCAGTTCTACCCATATAGACTCAGTGGCCGAACCCTCGGATATATCCCCTCTCAGTACTGCCATGATGTTTTCCCTAATCAAAAGTGCATCTCCCCCTCCTCTCTTACCTCCTGTTCTATCTTTCCTATAGCATCTGTGTCCTGGAACATTGAGCTGCCAGACCTGTCCCTCCCTTAGCCATATTTCAGTAATTGCCATAATATCCCAGTCCCACATGCCCATCTATGCCCTGATCTTCTAACGTGACATTTAGTATCAATTTCTGGGGAAGGAAAGGAGGTTGCGTTCTTAGCCTGCAGCCCATCAGAGGCTCACATGGGGCAAAACTATTCTGCAATGGTGCAGAGTGATAACTGCGCAGATCGAGCCCAAAGTCATCATTCTTCTTTAGTCAGTCTTTTATAGTATGTTAGACTGAGGGTACTTCAACAAACTTGTTACATATACAAATCCATGTGACCCTGCAAAGCCAAAAGGCAAATTGTGGCCCATTGTCAGAGGTGACAATGTCTGGAATGCTGTGTGTAGAGAACATCGGGGGGTTGGGGGGGCGGGGTGACTCGCTGAATCAAAATGAAGTGCCCAACAGGCGGGAATACGGGAGCTTTTCCTGCCCGTTTTTTGGGTGAGCTAAGTGGAATGAATCTTCAGGACTCACCGAGTGCAACACAGAGTCCATAACACGATTCACATTAAAGGGGGGGTGGAAGGTGAGATGGAGCCTGAACCTGCCAGAGAGGACGGTATCAGTGCGCTGAGTGGTCCACTGCGCATACACTGATTTGTCAGTGGGGAGATTGGTGCATGCGCCCTGAATTCCCCATTACTGCCACTCTGCATAGGGATCAGTGGGGGAAGCACGGAGGCCAGCGATTGGGACAGGCTGGGGGTCAGCCGGGGGGTGGTCAGCCTGCCGGGGGATCAACACTGAGGGGTGGGAATATTGGGACTGCAGAGGGGGTTATTGTCAGGGGAGGGGGGAATCGGTGGGGGGTGCTGGAGATCGCGGCGGGTTGCGGGGGGGGGTCAAGGTTGGGCTCGGGAATGGTCGGGGGGCCAGTGAACAGACCGTGAGGGGGTGGAGGGCTGGCCAGTGATCAAGAGGCTATCAGTGCGGGCCACTGCGCATGCGCCAATCTCGGTACTGACAGATCAGCACATGCACAGTGGCCCGCACAGTGCGCTGATTTCAGCTTCTCTAGCAGGAATAGGCCCCGCCTGCTGAAATTTAATGATATTCACACTGGTGGCCTCTGCAGTGCACAGAGTGTGGGAGATTCTGAAAAAACAGCGTGAATTACTCCAGTTTTCATGCAAATTTGACACGTAGAATTTTTTTAGGAGAATTCCAGCCATACTATGTGGTAGCATCATATCACATGTGTCTTAATGGATATCACCAGATCCTGGGTTGCATCTTTGCAATTTCCTCTATGTCTAACAAGGTAATGAACTGCTTATGTTTCGTCTCAGTCTTAAACTGCAGGCCCAGGACCTGATCTTCACCTGTCCCAAATCGCTGCGAGAGCTTTCTTTTCTATCACAGCATAGAGCAGTTCAGCCTCAGTTAATGACCTGGGTGCACAATGAACAGATCTTATTTTGCCATCACTTTATACATGGAATAGCACTGCTCTTTGGCTTGTTGCAGATGCATCAGCTGCCACAATTTTGGGAAGTTCAGGATCTTCAGGACTAGGACCTCTGAGGATGTTACTTTAATTTATTCAAATGATTGCTGCTGATGCTCAGTTCAACACCAAGCCTGATCCTATTGTAAAGGATGTCTGAGGGGTTCATTTATCTCAGCTAGATGAGGTAAGAATTTACCTAATTGGTTGACTATGCCCGTAAACCTTTGCAGTTCTGTTTATTTCTCAGGGGCGAAAATTCCTTTATTGCTTCAGTTTTCTGTAAGTCTTTGGTAATTCCAGTTGTTTATATAACATGATTGAGGAATTTTATTGTGGGCCTAGAAATCTAACATCTGGCATTGAGTGTCAAGCCAAACTCTTGCAGCATTAGTAAACAGCTCTGACCATTTGTCACATTCATCTTTCATTAAGCTATAAATCAAAATGTCTTACATGTAATTTTTGATGCCTTACACGACTTCCAGGATGTTAAATATCATCCTTCGGAAAGTTTCTGGGCAGACATGATGCCAAACAGCTGACAGTTAAAGTAGTACCGTCCGAAGGGTGTTACAAAAGTGGTTAGGTGTTTTGATTCCTGTTCAGTAGTAGCCAGAATCCATTGTTGGCATCAAGTTGGGCAGCACAGTGGCACAGTAGTTAGCACTGCTGCTTCACAGCGCCAGGGACCCGGGTTTGATTCCCGGCTTGGGTCACTGTCTGTGTGGAGTTTGCACATTCTCCCTGTGTCCGCGTGAGTTTCCTCCGGGTGCTCCGGTTTCCTTCCACAGTCTGAAAGACATGCTGGTTAGGTGTATTGACCCGAACAGGTGCCGGAGTATGGCGACTAGGGGAATTTCACAGTAACTTCATTGCAGTGTTAATGTTAAGCCTACTTGTGACTAAAAAATAAACTTTAAAACTTTAAAGTTCAGTGAAGATTGTACTTTTTGCAAATTTGGTCAAGTTCTCCTCTATCAACACCATTGGATGGATTTCTCTTTCCACTGCCTTGTTGAGGTGTACACAGTAAGAAGTCTTACAACACCAGGTTAAAGTCCAACAGGTTTATTTGGTAGCAAAAGCCACTAGCTTTCGGAACAGGCTGTCCCTTCGTCAGGTGGTTGGGAGTTCTGATCACAAACAGGGCACAAAGACACAAACTCAATTTACATGAATAATGATTGGAATGTGAGTCTTTACAGCTAATCAAGTCTTAAAGGTACAGACAATGTGAGTGGAGAGAGCATTAAGCACAGGTTAAAGAGATGTGTATTGTTTCCAGACAGGAAAGTTAGTGAGATTTTGCAAGTCCAGGCAAGTTGTGGGGGTTACAGATAGTGTGACATGAACCCAATATCCCGGTTGAGGCCGTCCTCATGTGTGCGGAACCTGGCTATCAGTCTCTGCTCAGCAACTCTGCGCTGTCGTGTGTCGTGAAGGCCGCTTTGGAGAACGCTTACCCGGAGATCAGAGGCTGAATGCCCGTGACCGCTGAAGTGCTCCCCAATAGGAAGAGAACAGTCTCGCCTGGTGATTGTCGAACGGTGCCTTTTTAGGGGCTTATTGAATTGTCACCCATCCTCCAACTACATTTCACCTGAAGACTGCATTTGGTCTTTCCATGTGCATCACCTTTAGCAATTGACTGCTTTTTTGTAAATTTGGGATAGAATTTGTATAAGGATCCACCTATCTATCATCATAACTTTAGCTGAAACTTCAGATGTTAATGGCTGTGCTGTAACTATTGAATTTCTGCTCGAGTTCCAACCAGGTATCAGGAGATCTCCAGCAGAAATTCCATCTTCCATGTCAAAGTGTACTCCATTCTAAGTACTCTGGTTACAAATTCCTAGTTCTGCTCATATAATGGAAAAATGTATGTAAACTTGTCATGTTGTATTTATATCATTGATAACATTATAATTCTCCTAGCTCCTCAGCCTGTACTGAAGAGAAACTGTTCTGTATTCCCATTGATGCAATTCTTGATGTAAAAACTGTAAAATGTTGTAAGCAGTTGAACAACTTGGAAGCTACAATGTAGCCTTCAAAAAAACTGTTTGGTCTTCACTCTTCCATAGCAGACTGGGAGAGTAACAGATAAGAGAAATGGCTTTCATTTCACTCTTGAATAACTTCACTGCATGTCATGTCAATTGTATTTTAATTGTGCAGAATTATGGATATACAGATAGCACCTGAACCCAGGGGGCACCAGGATCTGGCACCAAACCAGAGCATACCGCATCTCCAACTTGGCAGGCAATGTCACACTGAACAATCTCATTTCTTTCCTTTCCCTTTGGACACAAGAACAATCTTCACCCTCTTAAGGCAACACTTGCAGAACTAAGCCTTTTATAATGGTAAACAGCAGCTCTAATTTGACTTCCTACAGTATAGCTAGTTAGTTCCTTTCACAACAACGCACAATTCTAAAACATCTTCCTCTATTTTAAAAGCCTAATAATCCAACATCTAATTCACCTCTGACATGCCATTTGCCATGCTTCAGAACTATTAGCTTTACCTTTACCCAACCTCTTGTAGGACAAGTTGGCACATATTGCTTGCCAAGGCAAGCCACTGGTTGGTGTATCCCGCCTTTAAGGCCTTCAGGCTCGAGACAGACATGCAGCTCACCTGTACTCAGTTCTTGCTGTGAGATGGGACAGTTATCAACATCTTGCCAGCACCAAAAGTTTAAAAGTTTATTAGTGTCACAAGTAGGCTTACATTAACACTGCAATGAAGTTACTGTGATAATTCCCTAGTCACCCCACTCCGGCACCTGTTCATATAACTGAGAGAGAATTTAGCATAGCCAATGCAAGTAACCGGCACGTCTTTCAACTGTTGGAGGAAACCGGAGTGGTTTCACTGTTGGCCTGACATTATCCTGAAACATCACACAGACAGAACCTCCAACCTACTTTAATAAAGGCAAAATACAGCAGATGCTGGAATCTGAAACAAAAATAGTAAATGCTGGAGAAACTGAGCAGGTCTGACAGCATCTGTGGAGAGAGAATAGAGCCAACGTTTTGAGTCAGGATGATCCTTCGTCAGAGCTGGAAAGCTCTCAAAGAGATGGTTTTAACAGAAGTAGGTGAGATCATTGCAGCTGCCTTAATTATATCATAAAGGTCATTTGATTTAGAAATGCAGAAACTATTTCTTTAGATTAGAAGATTATGCATATCACTCTGCTATTTAAAAATGGTGAGAGAGAAAAATTAGGGAATTAATAGATCATGGGTCCAAAATCTGCGGTTGGGAAATTAATATATCATTGCTGAAAAGAGAGACATGTTGCTGAAGCTTTTCATCTTGCATTCTTTGGGACAAATGGAAGAATATCAAATTTCAAACAATCACAACAATTTATTATACTATGGGAGGAGGAAAAGGGTGCTGATTGGTTGGCAAGTTGACTCTGACTGGTTGAGAATTACTATGGAGAAAGCAATGGGGAACTATAGGCTTGTCAGGCTCCTGAGTAATTCAAAAAGGCTTAAGGCATGAACTTATTCCTTTGTCTGCAGATAACAGGCCCCTGGGAATGAATGTATATCGCTTCAAGCAAGCCATGTTATCTGTTCAATTTAAATTGCTTTTCAGTAACTGTTAGCGCACTCATAATACCATAATTAAGGGTAAGGTGACTGAACATCTTGAACATCTTGAAAAGCTGATGAGAGAAAGCCAGGGTAGATTTGTATAAGGTAGGTTATGCCTGATGAACCTGGTTGAATTTTTTGAATAGGTGACTAAGGTTTTGAACATTCAATCCAACAAGGCTGCAATTGTGTATCTCATTGTATCAACAAATTCTTCTGTTTCTGTAGTAAATTTGAAGGCAACTCATTGTGGCTTCAAGCAAAAATTGATTAACAATATATATAAGGTTCTGACAGAACTGAAATACACATCTACTCTCTTCTCCTCCTTGGCTCCAACTGAAGTTCCTGCCTATCCCAGGATTACGCCCTGCTCCTGATTGGCTCAGCTTCCCGCATGGCCTCTCCATAGGGTCTGGCCCAATCATGGCTCTTAAAGGATCACTCCCATAAAGGAGCCACATTACCGCAGTTCCTTTCTCCCTCATATACGAATCTAGCTTCCCCTTCACGCAACATACAGTTTCAATAACTTTCCTCACTCACCATGTATGCAATTTCCTGCTGTCAACTTTTCTCTCGCCCTGATAGCATGCCAATAATTGAATCACAGTGGTTAGCACTGCTGCCTCACAACACGAGGGACCTGGGTTCGATTCCCGGCTTGGGTCAGTCTATGTGGAGTCTGCACATTCTCCCCATGTCTGCGTAGGTTTTCTCTGGGTGCTCCGGTTTCCTCCACAGTCTGAAAGACGTGCTGGTTAGGTGCATTGGCCATGCTAAATTCCCCCTCAATGTACCCGAACAGGTGCCAGAGTTGGGCAACTAGAGGATTTTCACAGTAACTTCATTGCAGTGTAAGCCTACTTGTGACACTAATAAATAAATTAAAAATATTACGGTTCAGAAGGAGGCCATTTGGTCCATCATGTCTGCACCAACTCTCTAAATGAGCATCATGGCTTAATGCCATTCCCCTGCCTTTTTCCCATACCCCTACACATTGTTTCTTTTCAAATAATCATCTAATTCCATCTTGAATACCTCAATTGAACTTGCCTCCACCACACTTCCAGGCAGTGAATTTCAGATCTGAACCACTTGTTGTGTGAAAAAGGTTTTCTCACATCGTATTTGCTTCTTTTGCAAATGACTTTAAATCTGTGCCCTCCCATTCATGATCCTTTTACGAGTGGGAAAAGTTTCTCCCTATCTACTCTGCCCTGCTGTGACGTTAGTGTACTTTTAAGAAAGGTTTTTTTAAAATCATGATCTCTGGAGCTCTCACAGCTTCAGTGTTTCTCATTGCTGCTGAGCTGTCTACCAGGTGTCCTTTTATTGCTCCTTAACTGGCTTAAATCGGGGTCTCAGGTACTTTCTGAGATTAGTTTTATGATCCTGCATTGTTAAGAGGAAAACGGTTGGCAGGTCAGGAGACAGGAGCTCTTTCATTTTCAGTTCTGAGCTGCAGGTTAGTTTGTAGAAGGGACAGCAATTTGAAAAGAAGTGTTTCTCTCTCTCCGTTTTATTTGGAAATTCTGCTGGTTATCTGAAAACACGGTCTTGCCTTTCTGAAGGGGAGAATCTGCTGTTGGTGGCTTGACCAAAGTCTCTCCCTGGGGTTCTGGGGAGCCGTTCTGACTTCAAACTGTTTTGAGTCTATCAAGAGAACTACAGAATTCATCCAAAGCACTCAATTCCAGTATCATGTGAGCATTAGTTTTTGCCGTGTCGAACCTGTTTAAAGGGTTGTTTATGGGATTGGTTTTGACTGGAACATCTTAGATATATTTTTTCAGGATTATACATTATTGTGGTTGTTTTGTTGGTTGTAATTGATAAAAGTTATTGCTAATTTTCTTACTATACATGTTAACTATATTCTTAATTAAACTTTGTTTGATAAAAGCTCCCTAGTGGTCATTTGAAACATATCTGAAGTGAAACATATCATGCTCATCCTAGACAAGTTCAAGGTGCAAAACTTATGATTCAGTCAGGCTTCATAAAACACTTTAGAGTTTCTGACCTAAACCATAACACTGCCTCCTCATGATTTTGAACACCTCTATCAAATCTCCTCTTAGCATTCTTCTCTCAAAGGAGAACAGTCCAAACCTCTCCAATCTATCCTCATAACTGAAATTTCTCATTTCTGGAACCATTCTTGTAAACCTCTTCTGCAGTGCATTCTCATCCTTTCTACAGTGTGACACCCAGAACTGTACACCATATTCTAGCTGAGGTCTAACCTGTGTCTTGTATAAGTTCAGCATAACCTCCTTGCTCTTATTCTCTATGCCCCTATTAATAAAGCCCAGAATACTATATGCTTTATTAACTGCTCTTTACATCTGTCCTGCCACCTTCAATGATCTATGCACATATACACCCAGGTCCTTCTGCTCCTACACCCTTCTAAGATTTTATCCTTTATTTTATATTGCTGATCAAAATTGCTAGCCAGTCCTATGACCCCCCACAGTGCTGCCCCCCCCCCCTCCCCCCACATAGCTCAATCACAGGCCTCCTGACCATTCCTGGGCCACCCTCTACATAGTCCCCCCCCCCCTCCTCGGGCCACCCCGATCTCCAGTTCCCCCCACCCGCCCGCAGTGCCAATCCCCCCCACCACCACCCCCACAGGAAGATCCACCCTCCACAGACACCCCCCCCCCCCCCCCCAGCCTGCCCGAATCGCTGAAATTCCTCCTGCCACTAACGATCCCAATGCAGAGTGGCAGGATTCCGCCCAACCCACCGATTGCCCCCTAGACCCAGCCTCCCTCAGGCCCGGCCCCCAGGCCCCACCCCTTATGGCAATGCCCAATGCTGGATGGGCAGTGCCATGGTGCCCCCTGGGCATGGGCACTGCTAGGGTGCCCTTGCCCAGGGGGCACCACCCCTCCACCACCTGACCCCTGGAGGGCCCCGATTACCCCCTGTTCACTCCAGCCAGGTCAGACTGCTGTCCGCCCACTATTTCTGCAAACAACAAGGGAGTTATTCCCAATGTCTCTGCTGAAATTTATCCCTCAGCAATGGCACTTTTATTATGTTCTCTTGAGAGGGAAGACAGGGTCTTGGTTTAATGTCTTATGCAAAAAGCAACACCTCGAACAGTGCAGCACTCCCTCTACAGCTCTGGGATATCAGCTTTAATTTTTGTGCTGAAATGCTGGAGTAGGACTTAAATCCACGACTTTCTGACTCAGAGGTGAGAGTGCTTTCAACCAAACCACAGCTGACATGCAAGCACAGCTTGCTTTTGTATCTTAATGGCTCTGGTCTCATTCCTTCTTCAGTCTGTCAATTCAAATGTTCTATCCTGCCTGGAGATGACTACCCTGTCTCTCTTCCCAGTTTTGTGCTGCTGATTATTCTCTGCTTTACTGGGCTTCTGCTGTCACTGATTCTTGGCTGTGAACTCTTTAGTAAGTCAACTACTCCAGTCACTGTTGGTCTTTTCTGGGGCCCTTTTGAACTCTGCTCTATTTCCACTGACCTGGAACTCCTCCTTCCTGCTAAATCTACTACGGCAACAATTGCTCCACCATTATTGTCTACTCCAGTTTGTACTTTTCCTTGTCTCTGAATTGATCCCAATATACTCCCTGTTAGAGATTAGTCCCAACTTTCCCCATCCTCACTCCACAACACACACACCCCTAAACAAGAAAGAGAAAAGCCAGAAGGAGAGAGGGAAAAGCTATGAAGGAAGAAAAGCAAGATAAAAGTGGAAAAGACACAGAAGCAGGCCAGTGAAATTTTAGAGATAAGAGTTACAGGAAAGGAGAGCACAAATAAGAGGGGGAAAAAAGATAAACAGGATAGGAGGGACCAACAAACCGGAAAAAAATGAACCTGAAAAGGATAGTGAACAAACTCAGGAATGGCAGAAAGGAAGTAAGAGGCAGACACAAGAACCAAAAGAAAAAGACAAGAGGCAAACACGGGATGGGAAGAGAAGGATGTATACAGGGAAGAGACACAGGTGAGAAAACGCAAGGGCACAAGAGGAGATGCAGAAGGGCAGAAAGAAAACCACAGATATGAAAGGAAGAAATCTTAAGGAACAGGAAAGGGGCAGAGGTTTTCTAGTATCATTATCCTTCGACGGTATAAGAGCATTTTACATGGAACTGTGTTAAAAATTGAAAATATTTTGGAACTTAATGGGTCAGATTATTTCAGATTTGTCAAGGTTAATGATGTGAGAGTCACCATGAACAAACATGGGCAATAGAACAAATTTTGAATTAAAGCATATTAATTCCAGAACTTCAAGATTTGGATTCAACAAAATTAGGTACAGCCACCCCTGTGAACACTTCAAATTTACAATGCGTGAATTTACAGAGCTTCTTCATATGAAACATCATGCATGAGCTGATGTTGAGAGTATTAATTCATTCTGAAGCCAAATGGTGAATTCAGAAACCAGACACCAATCCTTTACTTAATACTAGATTTACTTACAGAATGCGATGTTATATATATTTACCTCCTCCCTAAACAACACCCAATGTCTGTAGAAATCTCTTTGTACTCTTTTCTGTAAACTGAAAACAAATTAATGAATGACCAGAACCTTAAAGGGACACCAGTCTCTCTTTATACTCTTTTTTGGGCAAAACAAATGGGCAAATTACCAAACTAAATTAAGGTGATAAAACATGTCACTTTTTTCCACCAGTAATTATTTAGACAGCAACTTCACCCGGTCAATGAACCCCAGTCTCCCGCATGGCTGGCAGGGACAATAACCAATATACTAACAAGGAGCTTAATCTCTGTTTATACTCTTTAGATATATCGTTTAATCAATCAATGCCCTGTGTATCCTTAACCTTAAAATAGAATTAAGATGCCTTTAACATGGGGAGCATAACTCTAGCATTGGCTCAGTTCAACCCCGTGTTAATAGAAATATAACTCAACCTTTCTTTTGAATTAATGACCTCTATGCTGCAAAATTAGAGTTTACTATTTTGAATATTACCGTCATTGTTTCATTAATTCAAAGAATGTGGCTGTTGATGGTAAAGCCAGTATTTATTGCCCATTCCTAATTGCCTTTCAGAAGGCAGTGGTGAATCTGAACTTGATTGCTAGGCCATTTTAGAGAGTTGTTAAGAGTCAGTCACGTTGCTGGGCAGCTGGAATCTGCTTGTGTTACTATTATGAGTTACCCATAAGAAATTAAATATATCCTATATTAATACCAGCAGCATTTTACGTTATTATGCTCTATACTGTTGATACCAACGAGACAATTATAACTTTTAACAATTGTTTTATTTTATTTTAATATTTAAAACACCTGCAATTCTTCAAATACAAATGATCTTTGGCTTCAAAATGCTAAAAAGGGAATAAAAGTATCAAGAAATAATATTTCCAGGTGGCATGTGTCTTCAATGCACTCATCTTCTTTCTATAAATTTCAAGATCCACAATGTGAAAATGCATTTTTGTATTCTTCTGTTCTTAAATAAATGATAGAAATATTCTGTACCTGTAGCTTCAGTTACAATAAACTCATATCCACTGCACTTTCAGCATGTCCCATTGCTTCAACATCAGAGGTAATGCGTTTATTAAGAATGGGAATCCTTTCGTAAATTCATATTTATCTGCAAATTAAAAACATGAATTTGCTACATGAAGGTTGAGTGTCCTTTAAAAATAAGTCTCCTGAACAGTTCGCTTGGATGCACAGAATTTGAAATTTGCTGAAAAGAGAGATTTGCTGAAGCTTTGGGTCTTGCAATTATCAGGACAAGCACGAGAATGCCAAATTTCAAACAATCACAATTTATGCTACAGGTGAACAAGGGTGCTAATTGGTTGGCAAGTTGATTCTGATTGCCTGAGACATTGTCATGGAGAATACAGTGGGGAACAATAGGTTCCCAAAACTCCCAGGTAATTCAAAAATGACACAATGCTCTGCCTCTCCAGTACCTCAACTCTCTACGGTTTCATTGTACTGACATTGTTCAGTTGTGTGGTCAGCAGAACATCTTTTTGGACTGATGACAACATCCGTCAGCAGAAAATAGCACTCACATAGCCACAGAATAGGAGGAGTGTGAAATGGCTTCCTTGACCATTTGTTCGAAATTTTAGATACTTTGTCTTTCCCAGGTAACTTGAGATAGACCAGGCGCTTTTCAGGTCTGAAAGTGGTGGCCTATGAACTATTTGAGAATTTGCACAATACACAGTGAGCAATGGTCTGACCAGGATCATCTTTGTTCTGCTGGATAGTTTTGAGGTGCACTTTCTTCGTGTTCTTCAGTTGTTTGTGATAAGCAAAGTACAGACTATGATCAACCAGCATGTGCTTCAAAATGTTAGAATACTGTTAGATCTGATTCCACAATTGAGCAACACTTGCTGAACAATCCTGGGTGTGCTAATAGCTACATTAACGACCAATTTAAGATAATCAATTGAGTTCATAATGTAGCTTATTTATATTAACTAGGAGGGATCTGCTCTCTGCAAGAAGAATATTTTCTCCAGAAGCTTGGGGAGCCTATGGATCTCTTTTGTTTTCTCCATGCCAATGTCTCAGCCAATCAGAGTCAACTTGCCTACCAATCGGCATCCTTTTTTTCCTATAGTATAAATTATTGTGATTGTTTTAAATTTGACATTCTTACATTTGTCCCAATGAGTGCAAGACAACAAGCTTCAGCAACGTGTCTTTCTTTACAGCAATATAAACCTACTGAACTTGACTCATGCTGATGGATGAAGTTGGTGGCACTGTCAGAGTCACTTAAAGGCAAGACAAATATCAAGCCTTGTAGGCAATCAGGGGGCAGCCAAGACACTGATTTTTCGTGACAAAGAACTGAATTATGAGGAAAGATTGAAAACAAAACATAATCTTAGAAGGAAATGAATGAAAGATGATCTTATAATGGTACATAATATAATAATGTGGAAGATATTCAGAACACTGATTCACAATGAACTATCTTACAAATAGCTGTCATGTCTGGGGTTGCCTAATGTTTATCCAACTTGTGATTTTATGACATGTAACCTGCTGATTTGTGGGAATCTCACAAACTTTAGTTTTATTTGACTGTCAGTTTATTTTAATAACTGGTTTGATGTTACGTTGTTTGTCCCAGTTCTAAACAAAAGGTTAAAAGTATTAAAATCACCAGCAAAGATGAAAGGGGATCATTTTAAATTTTGGCAGTAGTGGAAATGAGCCAATATTGGACCAATTGCCTGTTAGTCCAATTCTCCCAATTTTGTTTCCACAAGAAGTTAAAACGACTCCCATTGTATGCATACGCTGCATTGAGGTTGTTTGCATCAGCAATTTACCTATTAAACATAACATATTCCTTTTTTAACTATGGGTTACAAATTTAGTCCACTGTAAATTCTTTCTTGGGTTTAGTGGCATTTTAAAAAGTGCAGAAATGAAGAGCCCTGTGGTGTTTGTGCAGGAATCGTTGAAGATGGCAGGACAGGGTAATAAAGCAATTTGTAAAATACATGGGATCCTGGGCTTTATAAATACTGTCGAGGCACAGAGTACAAAAATGTGGAATTTCTGCTAAACATTAACTCGACCCCAGCTAGCAAGAAGGTGCTAGATTGACTCTAAAAAGGGAAAATGTGAAGCCATCCACTCTAGTAGGAAGAATGGAAAAGCAGAATATTACTAAAAAACTGAGAGACCAATAAATGCTGATATTCAGAGGGATTTTGGGTCCTTAGTATACAAATCATAGGAAGTCAATATACAGATAGAGCAATGAGAAAACCAGACAGCATATTAGCCTTTGTTGCAAGGTTGGAATGTAATATTAAGGAAACCTAGCTGCAATTATACATGGACTTTGATGTGACCACACCTGGAGTGCTGTGCCCACTTTTGATTTCCTTATCAAAAGAAGGATATACTTGGCTCAGACTGGTTGCAAAAGGGTTAACTGGATTGGCTCATGGGATGAAAGAGCTGTCCTGTGAGCAGAGATTGAGCAATATGTGCCTATATTTTCCAAAGTTTAGAAGAATTAGAGGTGATCTCATTGAAGCATGTAAAATTCTCAGGGGAAAAACAGGATAACTGCTGAGTGGAGGTTTTCCCTGAGCCAGCAATCAAAGTCTCAGGGTAAGGTCTTGGTTATTTAGGACTAAGATGAGAAATGTCTTTACTAAACATTGTGAATCTTTATAATTATCGACTGCGAAGAGTTGTGGATGCTTAGTTGATGGGTATATTCAAGACTGATATCGATAGATTTTTCAGCACTAGGGGAATCAAGAAAAATGGACAGGAACATACAGTTGATATAAAGTTCAGCCATGATCTTATTGAATGGCTGAGCAAGCTCAAGTGGTCAGATATTTCACATATTGTGCGCAATTCTGGCAACCATATTTTAGGAAAGATGTGAAGGCTTTGGAGAGGGTACAGAAGAGATTTACTATACTGGTTCAAAGGACAAGAGATTAAAGTTACATTGGTAGACTGGAGAAACTGGATGTTCTCCTTAGAACAGAAAAATCTAACACGGAGTTTGATAGAGGTGTTTTAATTTGTTCAGGATTCATATAGAGTAAATGAGGAGAAATTTTTGAATGTCTGAACAGTCAGTAACCAAGGACACTGACTTAAAATGACTTGCAGAAGAAGAGGAAAATGAGAAAAAACTTTTACACAATGAGTGATTAAAATTTGCAATGCATTGGCTGATAGTATGGTGGATGTGAAATCAATAGTAGTATTCAAAAGGTAATTCGATAAATACTTGGGAGGAATAAATTGTAGGGTTATGGGAAAGGGGCAAATATAGTGGGATGAACCAGTTTGTTCTTTGAAAGAGTCAGCAGACTTGATGTGCTGAATGGTCTCCTGTGTTTTGCTATTCCAAGATTAGTCTTCATTTTAGGGAAAGTGATGGCCTAGTAGTATTATCGCTGGACTATTAATCCAGAAATTCAGCTAATGTTCTGGGGACTCGGGTTCAAATCCGACCATGGCAGATGGTGGAATTTGAATTCAATACAAAATATCTGGAATTAAGAATCTACTGATGACCATGAAAACATTGTTGATTTTTTGGAAAAACCCATCTGGTTTACTAATGTCCTTTAGGGAAATAAATCTGTTGTGCTTACCTGGTCTAGCCTATGTGTGACTCCAGAGCCATAGCAATGTGGTTGACTTTCAACTGCCCTCTGAAATGGCACAGAAAGCCACTCAGTTTCAAAGGTAACTAGGGATGAGCATTAAATGCTGACCAGCCAGTGACGTCCATGTCCCACAAATGAATAAAAAGTCACTTAGGTAAATGGTTTTCATTACCTTTATCTGCTGGAGTAGGGTCACACTCCCCAATTAATACTTACACAATTATATAACCAAGGGGTGTGACAATAGTATCTCCTTGTGATCTAAACTGGATTACTTATCTTTCTTTCCCTACCATTGCTTTGCCTCATCAATAAGGTGTTGGATATTAAAGCATGATGCAGTTTCATGGTCAAGATGTCTCCATTCAGAGTGATTGGTACCTGGTGGTCCTCCCAGGCATTATGCCAAAGCTGCTGCACTTAAAAGAGAGTTTTTGAATATCTTTGAATTTGTCCTTTCTGGAAGGTTGGCCTTAGAGAGCAGGACCCGGCGGGTAAAATGGTTTTCAGTCATGCAAACACCGTGGCCTGTCCATCAAGGTTGGTTTTGCAGTTTTACCTGAATGTTGTGGTCCTGTTTTCAAGTATTATGCCATTATGTTGTTCCTGATAAACACCAAAGTACCTTCTTTGTTCCCTATCACTTATTAATAGATTACATATAAGAACATAAGAACTAAGAGCAGGAGTAGGAGTAGGCCCTTTGAGCCTGCTTCGCCATTCAATAAGATCACAGCTGGTCTTTTTGTGGACTCAGCTCCACTTACCCACCCACTCACCATAACCTTTAATTCCTTTACTGTTCAAAAATGTATCTATCCTTGCCTTAAAAACATTCAAGGAGGTATATATATCCGGTGGCATTTTACTGCAAATCTGATCATTTGCAGGAAACTCAGTAGCACCAGGTGCCTCACAATGGAACAAATTTCATTTATAATATGCTTGTACCATGGAAAACATCCCAACAATGTAAGTAAACACAGAGGTTGTGAGATGCTATGTTTGTATTTTTAAGCACAATCTTTGGTTAAAATAAAACAATTATGTTAATATCCTGTTTTAAATACAAACGTTAAATGTAAATACGTTTCCAATATCTTCCATGGTAAAGTTAAGAAATCTCAAAACATGCCATCAATGTTTATATTTTAAAGTACGAAGTAGGAAAAATACTGGTACATCATTAGTGGTGACTGTATTTTATCCAGTAAACTCACACTGTGTCATCTGGGAATTTCCAGTAATGGTTGCCATGTTTGTATTACATCAATAGCTTCCTTTGGGGGGCATTTTCAGTAAAGGAAGGGAAAGGGAAAATAGATCTTAAAATAAAACGAATTCAAAATAACGTATGTCGTGATGATTTAAAAAAGTCATTGTTTTTTATGAAGTCTAATCGATACGGTGTTGAAATACATCGAGTGGGATTACAAAATGTCTTCCATAATCGTTGTGAGCAACAAACAACATCCCTATCACCACTCCTCCCCCGGCAGCCACCGTGTGAAACTCCAGGGGCCTGTCACATGTCCACATCCGGCCGTGCCGGGAATCCACGTGTCCCGATTACGTCAACGGCAGCCCCCAATCTCAGCATGCGCTCCAACCCACCAACCGCTAGCCGGCCAATCAACGAGCGAGGAATCCGGCGGTGAGCTGAAGGACAGTAGGCGGTACCAATCAGCTGTCGTACTTTCGTGGTTCGTCACAATGCTCGCGCTGAATGCCGTCGAGGCAACAAATAGGATGCGGGGCAGGATGGTAGCCAATGGGGTTCTCGGATGTGATCACCCTCCATTGTGACGGCTCATGAATAGTTTAACTTGCTGCGGCCGCCATTTTGTATCGGGAGCGGAGAGAGGACAGAGGTGTTGAGCTGTTGAGGGTAGTTTAGTGTTGTCTCTTGTTGTTTTTTGAGGAAGGACTTCCACACCATGTGTAAATTTAGAGCGTAAATACTTGTAATCGGGGGAAAAAAACCGTCCTTTCGCTAGTTAAGAGCTGTCAGCGAACGCAGGTTTAAAATTAAAAAAAACAACGATGGCGGAAGACACGGCAAAGGCGGATGCCTGTAAAGAGTACCAGTCGTCGCTCGAAGACCTGACTTTCAACAGCAAACCCCACATCAACAATCTAACCATCCTGGCTGAAGAGAACCTGAAGTACTCGCCGGAAATCGTCAAGTTAATCGAAGCACAAATTACCAAGGTTTTTAAAATCAGTTTTTTTTGTTTTATTTTTTAAAAAAAAAATTGAAAAGAATTCGGAGTTTTTAAAAAAAAAAATCAAGTCTTTGTTTGATGGTGGGCTCAGTGATCCGCCAAGTCTCTGTCCCCCTTCCCCTCCACACCCTCTGTGTCGGTGTTATAATGTTAAATCAAGATGGCGGCGAGGCCCTGGGCTGGCGCACAAAGGCCGAGCTTCCTCACAACCGATCAGGCGCCGGCCGGCCGACCCAACACGTTGGCCACTTCCCTGATATCGTCATGATATAAAAAGCCTGACTGCTGTACTTTTTTAAAATAATTTTTTTTACTAAATCTCCCGGAGAGATGTTAGCCGAGGGCCGTTTTTAGATTTTAGGTGTGGAGCGGAGCCCTGGCGTGGTGTTTGCGGCGTAGTGAGGTTTCTGAATCCCCGCCCCGGAGCTACTCCGTCCTCCCTCCCTCTCACTGCCCAGCGGCTTGTTGCAGTTGGGATCCGACATTGTGCGAGAAAAACTGCACCCACACCCAGACCACAAGAGACGCCATGTTGGGCGTTCTAATCACTTAGTTTACTAACCCTCTTAAGGCTCGCGTGTTTAAATCGGGTTATTTCTAGTCTTCACTTACACTTATGTAGTTTAAATTATGTAGTCCTCGGAGAGACTAATGCAAATTGCTGCCCCATTTTAAATCTTTTGCGATCCGTTCTATTCGTCGTTAGTTAAGTAGCTCACATTTTCTTGCTTACCTTTTAGTTTGAATATATTCCTAACGTAAATTGAGATTAATTGAATATAAACAATAATATAGTTGGGGGTTTGACTTTGTAACTGGGCCGGAGCGAGTTTAAGTTTTTTCTTTAAAATAACGAATGCGTTTATTTAACGTGCTCTCAATGGTGGTACACTGTTTAACTGGTTCTTTGAAAAAAAATGTTAATAAAGAAAATGAAATACGTTCTTTTGTCTTATTTCTTTCACAGACTACAAAGTTTTCATTATAGCGTTTCATTGATTTTCTTTCAAGAGCAAATTTACCACAAAACTGAATGCTTATGGGGTGATGAGGGCTTGTATATATTTTAGGAAAGAAGGATGACACAATTCTATGGATTTGAAAAGTCACAGCATGGATTCAATTTCTGAACTGATAATCGGCTTTTATCATATTTTCGCATGGGTTTTGTTTCCGGTTCCGAGCATTCTAGATAAATTCATTCTTTTGACACCGTAAAAATCAGCAAAATATAGAACCCTCCCTCAAAATCCTGCTGAGTTCAGTTTTGCCATATATTTCCTGCAATATTAGCCTCCTCTGACTAACTTGAAGCATATGGAAGCCAGGATAGAAGGAAGTGTACTTTTAACACTTAGAATTTTTCAGATTCACTTGTTCCAGTTCAATTTGAATTTGTTTCATAGGTTGTGCAAAATTGGGCATTTTAGCTACCATTTTTATTTCCACTCACTTGAAAGTTTTTATTTCTTAACAAAACAATCTTCACTTTCTTGAAGCAATTATGATTTATGATTGAGTAAATTTGGAGTGGTAGCTGTCATAAATTTGGAATCCCTGTGTGAATTTGCAGCTGTTGAAGCAATGGTTTTGAACAAGATCAAACATTCTTGATTGCTTCTTGGAGCAAGTTGCCATTAATGGTGCTTCGGTACAGCAGATTTGCACCGGTAAACATTTGTAGTGCAAGTCCAGCACTAGGACTACCTATCTCAAACAGTTGAGCGAAATGAACTTGGGTTCAGTCAATTTCATTTTTGCACGAAGCACATTTGGCATTGGGCAAAACCCAGAACGAATGAGCTGATTTTTATAATTTTATTATGATACCTTGACCCACAAGTGTTCAGTTTTGTTGATGTGTTGCAAGTGTTCTTGATTTTTAAGCAAAGGTTGCTGGTCCAAGTTGGGTGCTGCAACTGGTGCTCGTGCTGTTGCAAACTCCTTCACTGATGTGATATTTCTGGTCCTGGTGATATGAATTTACACCAGTGGCCTTTTTCACCTGGCAATGGCTTAATGATCTTGACATTAGTTTTTTCCTTAGTGATCCAACTTTCATTCCTGGTTTAGTGTTGAAAATGAAAGCAATTGATCAACTCCCTAAAGTTAATTTTACCAATCGCTATTCTATGGTGCCTATAGCTTGTGTGCAAATTTCACTTACATTTTCAGTTAATTCTAATTCGTGGAATAGATATTTGTGATATTCCTGTTTTTTGATCATCTTGTCACTAAGAAAATAGCCTGCATAAATAGTACACTTCAGTAGTTCCTTCAGTATATCATTAGACTAGGATCCAACTCAAAAGGTAAACCACATGGCATTCTTAGTGTAGAACCCTAAATAAAATCTGTATTCCTCAATATATTAACATAAATAAATTTGCTACCTTCATTTTAATGTTAATGAACAACATTTCCGCTTCTATCAATCGAGAAAAATATTGTCAGTCTCCTCTGAATAAACACAATCCTATTGGTGCAGGAGGTATAAGACAGCCCATCCCCAATTCTTTTTGGACATATACATATTCCTGCTCTACATGCACTTGGATTTCTTCTCCCGTTTGACTCTTCATAAACTGGAGCTAATGCCTCAACTGACTGCTGTAATCTTGAACTTCTATAGTTCCAGCATTCTTGGAGATGAAAGGACAGTAAACAATTGCTGAAATTGGCATTCCCCTTTCTAACAGCACTGGGTGTATCTAGCCCACATGGATTGTAGTGGTTTAAGAAGGTGGCTCACTTCCACCTTCTTGAGGGCAATTATTGATGGGCAACAGATGCTGGTCTAGCCCGCAGTGCCCTCATCCCAAGAATGAATAAATTCAAAATAAAAGCTTTCTGTTGACTAAACAGATTCTTATTGTGGATCGCTTGCAGCTTATACCAGAATGGCCAAGATTTTGGAATCTGACCGTGATGATACATAAATTCATGCATTAAATGGGACGTTGTTTGCAAATGCCAAACTGCAATGGTGCCTGATTCACATTTCGGGCATTATCTGGTGTCGTCTCACCTTAAATGTATGCGCTTCCTGGATGTGGTGACAATTATTTTCGATTATAAGATTTCAGCGTATAAAGGAATCAGTGAAACATCAGTTTTATTAACCAGGCATTGCCTGTTTAGGAATTATATTTTTTAAGTATTTCCATAAGTAAGGGCCTCTTTGAAATTTACCAAGGAGAGAATTGGTGAAGGTTATGTTGGGTGCTTGCTAGTTCTAAACATCTTCGAGATGCATTGTATTTGCAACCAGTCATGCCTCTTTGATCTCTACTTCAGAGACCAACCATTCCAAAGTAAATTTGGTCGGGAAAGTTACATGTGACTGGTTGCATGATGTTTTAAACAGATAATGCCAATTTTTTCAGCCCGCTGAATTGCAACTAGACTCTTGACTTGAACAGAAGGTAATTTTGCATTTTGTTCACTAACAGTCAACACCACAATAGCCTCATCAATGCAAGTTCTACAATAAACCTTTCAAAGCTGAAATTGGACTTGGCCTGAATGGACTCTGATTTCCAGGAGCAGTGTTAAACTAGTTGTAGGGACCTTCAGCATGCTTAGTAAATATTTGCTACAATTGCATCATATTACTGCATGTTTTATATTTACAACCCAAGATGTGGTCATTATGGTGTTCAAATTGCATGGTTGAGCCTTAAGGGTACACATCTATTTCTAGACACCATATAAAATGAACTTAATTTGTAATCATAACTACTGGGAGTAATTTAAATTCTGAGAAGCAGATGGGATTAGAAAAGATGTTGGAAGTTGCTCATGTGCATGGTTAAAAAAGCAATTTCCATTATGCTACAGAATCCCATTGGTCTGTTGTCACAGCCTGTGTCCACTCCACATTTGCAATGCCACATGCTGTCTTCAAGAAAGCCATGGTCTGCAGTGGAGAAGATATTAAATGGAGTATTTTGTGGCGAATGTGCTTTTTGTGTAAAGAGATTGTAAATTGAAATTCTGGTTCCATGGCTAGCCTGGAGCATCATCACCAACATTACCTTTTGTAAACAAGACTGAAAAATGCAAGATGTCAAAAAATATGGTTCTGGACTGTTAACCTGCATTATTATCCTGCAGCCCCTCTCCAATGTCAAGTATTCAATAAGCAATACTATTTTGGACTGAGGTCAGCATCAGATGGTCAACTTCCAAAATTCACTTGACAGCCAACAAATTGAAAGCTCATCTATGCAGTTACACAACTGGTCCCTGAATTTGTGAATCTGTAGGCTGATGTGCATTGATGTACCTCTCCGTTGTCCAGAGAACAGTGCAGTAAATTCACAACTGAAATATTCAACTACCACTTTTTTGATTCCAACAGATCCAAATGTGTTTAATTAGCAATGTTCAGTTGCTATTACATGACGATTATCTAGCCCACTGTACCTTCGAAATGTACAGATAAATGTGCACTGATCATTTTATAAATCACCCAATTAATGAAGCATATGTTGACTTTTTGGATATTTGCAATATTTTGCAGCTAATCAAAATTTACATATGCAAGTTGTGTAATCCTGGTGTATAATCTTTATGGAGAATCTTTTGGTGCATAGAAGCTATAAGGTTATTTTGCAGAGTACTCTGCCTAATCCTTGGGCTGGATGTCGTGTACTTTCTGTATTTGTGTTGCAGGTGGTCATCTTTCAGTGAAGTATTATGATGGCATGCTTATCAAAATTGATTAAACATTTTAATGTCAAGCTGCATTTTTTTTACAAGTTCAAATAATTAGACATCTTTTTTATTTTGTGTAGAAGGGAACTGTGTGCAGAGCTGAATTAATACACAATTGAGTGTCTACTGGCGTTCCATTCTTCACATCATGGCCTTCTACTTCTGGTAGTGGACCATAATCCTTCAGAACTTGATGGAAATCAAGAGCAGTTAAGGTTCCAGATTTGACCTCTGGCCAATGCTGATACGGTGGCCATGGGTAGTTATCCTCCAGTTACTGTTCATTTTTCCACTAAATAGGAAAAACACCCAGAACATGTTGGAAAATGTGAATTTTGGATGGGGGCAAGATTGGTGATGGCAATGATGCTCCATGTGGTTGTAACTCATGCCAACACAAGGCTAATCGGCCTATTGGGTTATGGCTGATTTCATGCCATGCCTTCATGACAAGGAGAAAATATGCAAAAGATCAAAGGGATGTCCAACACTTGTTTGCCTTTTGGATGGAATTCTAAACTCAATTTTAAGGGAGAGAAATTCAAAGGAAAATTAACCGCATCTTTGAAAGTAATTGGGTAATAAATGGGTGCGTTAAAGAAATTGTAGTTTAGTTGTTCACAGAACTAAGCTAGTTCAAATGTTGAATTATGGAGTTCCTTGCTACTGATGGTACCATCATCTTTTTGTGACATTCAATTTTTATATAATATCACATTCAAAATTAATTGGAAACGTTGAAGCATTAAAGTTTAAATTCGGGTGAAGTGTGTATATTGCCATCTTAAGTTGACTACGTCCTCGTGGTGGTTAAAATAGGAAACTAAAATAGAATTGCTTGTATTTTTGGGTGCAATGTCAATTTAACATTCGATTAATAGAATATATTGTTCTGAGAAAATGGCTGCTTTGCAAATAACTGCAAAGATGATTAAGACCATAGTAACTTGAGCACAATCCCTTGGATGTGAAAGCACATATTTCAAATGATATAAACTTAAAATCAGGTTTTAGTTGGGTTTGGTTTTATCTAGAAAAGTAATTTTTGCTGATAATTAGCCATGCAACTCATTCCTGCTGTAACTCAAATGAAGAATGGCTGCCAAATCGCACTGTAAATCTTCAGCCCTAAGTTCCTGATGCTGTAAAAACATGGAAGATTTGGTTTGAAGCACCACAGGTGGAAGTAAACCATAATAAACTTCAGTGCTTATTATAGTGTTAGCTTTCAGTCATCAAGACTTCTGTGATTGACAGATTCTCTTAAATATTTCTCAATTACCAAACTCTGAAGTTTGCACAGCCACTGTCAAGTAACTGAGTTGGACTTTTATTTAAGGAATTGCAGGATTTGAGGACAGTTTGCAAGTAACTGCAAACATCCTCCTATAAAATATTTGATGTTTCATTGCGATTTTAAAAAGTAATGCCTTGTTCTGTTTGTTTTTGTTTTCCTAATGTTCTGAGTTTTCCTATTGCTGCAGGCCCCAGCTTCAGAGAAGCTTCCAGTAATGTACCTCATGGATTCCATTGTGAAGAATGTTGGAGGAAGCTATATTTCACTGTTTGCTCAAAACTTAAGTCCTGTATTTTCTAGTGTTTTTGAAAAGGTATCTATACTTTCGTCACTAGATTACATCTGTGAATGTATTTTTGTAAACATTGTATTTGAATGTTTTGATGACTAGATATTGCAACTTATTAATGGAACATATATATGCAAATTGATTTATGGAGTTCTGATGTAGGTGAGATTCGACAGTGATTGTTTTCAGTCTTTCTGTACTGACCTGGTGCAGGATAGAAAATAGGAGTGTGTTCTAACATTATTGTTGTCTTAAGTTGTTCCGACGTAAACAATACGAGTCTGAAGGAAATTTATTTTCTTGTCTTTCCCCTCCCACCCACCCAAGTATCACTATAGTTTGTGCTGCGGTATTTCAAAAGGTCAAAACATGCTAAACTGGGTTTTACATTGGATAGAATTGAGTTAATCTTGAACAGTGATTTTGCTGATTGCTCATTGTTGCATTTTTGATCAGCTATGAAATTGACTGAATAATTATTGGCAATTGAAATCTTGTGGCTCCTAGTTCAAGTTGAATATTATGTAGTTTTGTGAAACAGGCCCCACTTGAACCTTCATAGATTTATTCTTTAATGGAATGGATTGTACCAATGCAAATTTTCATTTGCCCCTATTAGATTAATTAGTTTGAAGGATACAGCACATAAGTGAAACTCAAGTAGCAACCATTAAGGTTCCACCTTTTTGATAAATTTTACTTGGGTAAATGGTTTTATTTGGTGACAGATCAAGCTTTACGCTTTTGGATACATTTCGGGATTGATTAAGAGTAAAAAATTAAGTTACTTTAACTTGACTGGGCAGTATTTGGAACAATAAGCTACTGAACTAAGCTTTCAGTTAAATGTAGCACCACCAATTTCTATTGGTGCGTGGAATCTAAACTTAATTTCGTTCGTTGCACCTGCATCTCATATTTGAGAGGTCAACAGACCGTTCCAAAATTAATTTAAACATACCTAATGTCCTGTAGGAATGCTGAGTTCCACATGTTTTCATACGTGTGAAGGATTTGCTTCTCGAGGACAATGGGCAAAACAGCGCATCCCTACAATGTAGACAGAGGCCATTCGGCCCAAGTCTGCACTGACCCTCCAAAAGAGTATCCCACCCAGGTCCTCCCCTCTGCCCTATCCCAATAACCCCGTGCATTTACCATGGCTAATCCACCATACCTAACATTTGGACTGTGGGAAGATGATCCTCAATGTTAAGTTGAGACCATTGCCGACAACTGCAAAAGACACATGACAAATCAGCATGTGTTGGAATAGCGAATGTTAACTTCTGCAATTCCATAGTGCAACATTTGAGCACCAACTAGGTTCAGTCTATGTTGTCCAGTGTTTATCATAACATTGAAAATTTGTGTGTGCTTCAAGTGCAACATGCATGTAATGTTAGATTTTTGTTTTTAATTGGTTTTGACTACGTAAATCTCAAATTCCAATTTATTTTAATTATTTAGTTGGACATGTCAGATTTTTATATAATTTTTCCAAGTAAAATGCAATATTTTCTAACTGCAACTAATATGAAGAATCTGCATAAATGCATTATGATGTTGATGGTTTGTACTTAAAATTAAAATGTTGAATACTTTGCAGTAAGCATTAAATATGGCAATGCAGTGGGAATATATTCATAGATCCATAGAATCCTACAGTGCAGAAGGAGGCCATTCGGCCCCTCAAGTCTGCACCGATCACAACTCACCCAGGCCCTATCCCCATATATTTACCCTAGCTAGTCCCCCTGACAGTAAGGGGCAATTTAGCATAGCCAATCCACATAACCCGCACATCTTTGGACTATGGGAGGAAACCCACGCAGACACGGGGAGAATGTGCAAACTGCACACAATGACCCAAGCCAGGAATCAAACCCGGGTCCCTGGTACTGTAAGGCAGCAGTGCTAACCACTGTGCCACAGTAGACAGAATCTTGACCGAAGAATTACCAAATAATTCAAGTGAAGAGAACACTTTGAAAGAAGTCGCAGATTTGAAACATCAGCCAATTCTTCATCTCTACACATAGTTAGGTGTGTTAAAGAGGGATTGCAGTTCTTCCTGAAATTATCATGCGTACTTTTGCAATTTCATTTCATTCAACCTCTTACTGTCACCGTTCCTATTTCAAAGATTATTTTTCTCTTGTGCTTATCAAAGTGATGCAACAAGAGAATTAAATCCTTCCCAGTTTTTGTGACCCAGTGTAAGAATCCAGGACTCTGCAGGCACATATTGCATAACTGATGCAATAAAGCCTCTTGCTCCACACAGCAACATATTTTGCCTCTAACTTTCTCCTGCGCCAGCATTGTTTTCCCATTTCACTCCCCAGCTATTCTGGGCCTTGAGTGGGATTGTCATTTCCTGCTGAATGAGTTTTGTGGAATTGAGACTGCCCCAACTTTGCAGGTCTCTTGTAGGCAGAAGAAACTTCAGTCCCACTGGACTGGATTTGAACTCTGATCCCAGAGACAAAAGACCAGGGTCTAAACCTATCGCACCATCCAGTTCTCTGCTGTTCTCTTTCCAAGTTATTATGTTTAGTCATAATCTGATTAAATGCACTTGACAAGTTGAATTCAAATACAATAGTAAATAGCCCTAGTGAGTGACATTGTGTCATAATATGCTGGACTGTAATCCTGGCTGTACAAATTTAACTTGTTAAATAAACATATCAAGTTATGCTCTTTGTACTGTGCAGTGTTGTATCCTAGACATTTCTCTCTTCTGTGACCAAAAGGAAACTATACTTTGGGTAATGTGCTCTAACTGAAAGGTTGGTTATGAAAGTCAAAATCAGTTGGCGACAGCTACTTTAAAAGTGCACATGGATCATTTAAAAACAATGACGGAGGCAATAGTTTAGGTATCAGGTGCCCATCCCAATTTTAAGTGTAACCATCAACTGATGGAATAAAGGAGCTAATCACTTGGAATCTAGCAAAAAATGTTTTGACTGATTTTGAAATTTGTCAAAAGCAAGTTTCAAATTAGTGTACTTCCTAATGAATAATGTATCCTTTCAGGATCTGTATATTTGTATGTTTATAAGAATGTATAAAAGGCATTAAGCATTGCATAAAGCTGGATTAATGTTTTGTTCTTAGGTGGATGAGAGCACTAGAAAAAGTTTGTTTAAGTTGCGTTCCACATGGGATGAAATGTTTCAACTGACGAAACTTTATGCCTTAGACGTCAAAGTCAACAAACTAGATCCTGCATGGCCTATTAAGCCTTTACCACCAAATGTGAATAGTTCAAGCATTCATGTAAATCCCAAGTTTTTAAACCGATCGGTAAGTATTACAGGAATCTCACTAACATAAGGAACATATACGTCTTGCGTTATTCATCCAAGTTGAATTAATGTGGTTCCCAATATTAAATTTCATGTGTAAATAAAGACAATTTGCAAAATGTTGTGGTGCTTCTCTTTTTTGGCATTTCATTTTGTAGCAGTTTCCTTGAAGAATTGTAGAATATCCTGGTCGTAACTTCACTTTCTCCTTACTCGTAGCTTGAAGAACCTACCACCTCAAGTTCCACAGTTGCTCCTGTAAACTCAGCTAAACAAAACATTGCTGACTCACAGAAAAACGTAACACAGGAGCAAGAGCAGTTTATAAGACAGCAGCTGTTAGCAAAACAAAAACAATTACTTGAGTTGCAACAGAAGAAATTGGAGCTGGAATTAGAGCAGACAAAGGCACAGCTGGTAAGTTCAAAGTACTAATCACTAAATGTCATTTTGTTGGAGGCAATTTCTGTAGTGGTTAAAGCATTGAGGCCTAATGGGGTGGAGTTACCCATTACCGTTGGTAAGTTCTTGTATGCAAATTCCATAGAATCTAAAATAATACCAATGAGAGGAGCAAAATTGAAGCTCAAGAACCAACATCAGGGTTGCTTTTCTGATTTGGCTGCTACTATTAAGTTCCATTTCTAATTTCCCCTGGCTTGAAATTATGGATTTACACGGGTGCTGGCAGACCTATATGTAAAATGAGCATTCTTCATCTAAGCTCAAGACAATATGTGTGGGCATGTATTTTAAATAGTAGAGGACATCATTAAAAAAAACTCTCAATAGTCATCCAGTGTTGATGCATTTTCCAACAGCAGTTATTGATCACCGATCAGAAACCAGGGATTCTGGAAGACATTCTATCTTTGGCCTGGGTTACTAAGTCACTGATCAGTCTTCCAGACTGAAACAAGCGAACTCAATCACTAGGAGCTTTGTGGAACTGAGCAATGGGTTCTGTGGTGTAATGATGAACACTCTAGCCCGTGAATCTAGCGATTTGAGTTTAATTCTCATCGGAGCCTTTTATAGGGCGGCGCAGTGGTTAGCACTGTTGCCTCACAGCGTCAGGGACCTGGGTTCAATTCCCGGCTTGGGTCACTTTGTGTGGAGTTTGCACATTCTCCCTGTGTCTGCGTGTGCTTGCTCCAGTTTCCTCCCACAGTCCAAGATGTGCAGGTTAGGTGCATTGGCCGTGCAAAAGTCTCCTATAGTGGACCCGAACAGGCACCGGAGTGTGGCGACTAGGAGATTTTCACTAACTTTATTGCAGTGTGAATACATCTGCTTGTGACTAATAAACAAACTTAACTTTAACAATGAAAGATCACGCTGGCGGAGTGGTATTTATTCACTTAAATGTTTTGCATTAAGGCCAATAATACAGATATACCAGTGTAGCAATATTGTAAATATGGTGAAACCTAATTTACAGTAATGGCATAAATAGGTGCTAGAATATGGATAATTGAGTTCATGACTAATTGTTTAAATCTGCGCGGCACCAAAGTTTACAAATTTACAGCAATTTGTTTTCATTTGGTGCTGAACCACATAATTGCCAATTGATAACTGGCTGATAAACAGCTTTCACCGCGTCCAGTAAGTAGTCTCACAACAGGTTAAAGTCCAATGGTTTATTTGGTAGCACGAGCTTTCGGAGCGCTGCTCCTTCATCAAGTGAGTGCTACCAAATAAACCTGTTGGATTTTAACCTGGTGTTGTGAGACTACTTACTGTTCCAACCCCAGTCCAATGCTGGCAACTCCACTTCATCTTGTCCATTATGATTGGAGCTTTATAATGTTGAAACGTACATTGACTGCATTTGGAGTTATAATTTGCACGTATGGAGCATCACATCAACTAATTTGTTAGGTAAAACTTTCCTCTTTATAAGTTGACTGATGAATGGGGTTCCATCTCCAAACAGCACAGACTTTAGGTAAAGAGGGAGCTAAGTAAAACATTCAAGAATATAGATAATACAGATTGCAAGTATACCTTCGATGTGCAAGAATGGTCTGGGAAATGATCCATCTTTGTGGGGTGGGTGTTTACTCACTTCTGCTCCCACAGTCAGTTGGATGATTAAGATTAGTAACATAAAGGGAACACAGAAGAAACATTGGCATTATTTGTATATTGCCTTGCACCATTTCCATCTACAACCTTCTTAAAAGCACTTGACGATTGTACTTAAAACCCACCCACCATATTTCTACCCCTCAGTTCTGAAGAAGTCCTATTCAACTTGGAACGTAACCTCTGTTTCTTTCTCCACAGATGCTGCCAGACTTGCTGAGTATTTCCGGCAATTTTGTTTATCCAGTTAAGGTTTATTGGGTGCTGCAAGTGTCAGAATGGTTTCTGGTAATGTGTCCCAAACTGATGTTCTAGTGGAGTTGAAGTCAAATAAAAGTTTCTCAAATCCAGATATTTGAATTACTTCATGACTTCTGCATTGGACCTTCAATGCAAGGAAGACTCGAAAGCAATTGAGTTTACATAATAAAAGAGGGTGTAGCCGTCCAAGATTTGGGTTTATTTTTGATTTTTCTTTATTTTCCTGTCTCCTGTTGGAAGGTTTCTGATGCATTTAAAACCGTTCCCTGGTTACTGCCTTCTGGTTCCTCGTCCAGGTGGCTGGTCTTCCTGTGTGGCATTGAATAGAATCTCTACGTTCAGAAGGTGGCCATTTGGCCCACTGAGTTTGCACCAACTCGCCAAAGAGGCATCTTGCACCCTCCCATAACCCTGCACATTTACCATGGCTGATCCACGTTACACATCACTGGACACCTGAGGGGCAATTTAACATGGCCAATTTACTTAACCTGCACATGTTTGGACTGTGGGAGGAAAATGGTGCACCTGGAGGATACACACGCAGACACGGAGAAAATGTGCCAACTCAACAGTCACCCAAGGCTAGGATCAAACCAGGGTACCTGGCGCTGTGAGGATGCAGTGCTAGCTCCTATGCCATCATGCTGCCCCAATTCAAGATCCAACAAATAGCCCCACTAGATCCTGTGTCTGTCTCAATTGCGCCCCCTTCCAATCTCCACATCCAGTCTTCCCTTTGCACTATTTCGGGAAGGTATTTGTGAGGTTATCAGAGCTTAACTGATGAGGCACAGTTTTGAGTTCAAAATCCACTAGCAAAAATTGTTTGAAGTGTTAACACTGCAGTCCAATGACTTGGATTAGGGATCTTTTGAGCAGGTAGATATAAAAACTCCTGTTCATCGATGTAATTGTAATGGTTGCATCGATGTAATTGTAATGGTTGCATCAATTTGGATAAAAGTGTTACTACTAAATAATACTAAGTCTGGCACGAAGGAGATGTAGAAAATTATCTTTCAAACCTTCATACACATGACCTCAGATCAAGACCTGTCAGATCAGAAGAATTGAGAAATCAGAAGAAATCTAAATTTTCTGTTTCTTAGGACTTGAAAGATGTTCGTTCAAGGATATTTATTGCCCATTCCTGGTCCTAAAATGGTTGCGAGCTGCCTTCTGAATGGGCTCAATAGCAATGAAGAGCAGTAATAAACAGGTTATGTTTTATTTTTCAGGATGAATATTGAGAGAGCTGGCATTTATTACCCATCCTTAATTGCTTTTAAGGTGTTAGGTCACCTTGAATTGCTGCAGTTCGTCTGGCATGGGGGTGCCCACCATGTTACGGGTTTTTGAGATTTTGGCCTTGCAACAGAAAATGTAACAATACAGTTCCAGCAGGATGATGTGTGTGACTTGGAGAAGGTGGTGTTCTGATGCATCTACTCTCCTTGTTTTATGCGGTAGAAGTTCAGGGTTTGGAAGGTGCAGTCACCGGAACCTTGGAAAATTGTTGCAGTGCATTTTATACATGGTATACATTGTTGCCACTGCTGGCTTTGGAGGAAGTGAATATTTAAGGTTTATAGGGTGCTGTGTGGTGTTGAGCTTAAGTGTTGGAGCTGTGCTCATCCAGGCAAGTGGAGAGTTTTCCATTACACTCCTAACTTGTGCCTTGTAGACGGTGGACAGATAGGCTTTGGGAAGTCAGAGATGAGTTACTTTCCACAGAATTCCCAGTCTCTGAACGCAATTTTTATATGGTTGGCTGGACCATTTAGTTGTCACTAGTAAAAACCCAGGATCTTGATCAAAATGTAATTTAATCTCGTGGGAAGATGGTTAGATTCTTTATTGTAGATGATCATTGCCTGGCATTTAAGTGGCGGATAACATTCCTGCCACACATCAGCCTAAGCCTGAATATTGCGATATTGCTGCATGTGGCCACAGACTGCTTTGGTCTCTGACCAGTTACATGTGGTACTGAACACCCAATCATTTGCGATCTTCCCTATTTCTGACATTGATGACAAGAAGATCACTGAAGCTAGTTGAGTCTCAGACTTTTCTTGAGGAGCTCCTGGATTGATGTCCTGGACTGAGGTGATTGTCCTCTTGCAACCATCTTTCTTTCTGCTAGGTGTGACTCCCAATGGAGAATTTCTGCCCTGTCCCCCACCGACTTTCACTGTCTCCAGTTTTGCTAGGGCTCCTTGATGCCACATTCCCATCAAGTGCATGCCATTTGATGGCACTATTGACACATTTTCCAATCCTTTGCTGGAGAGCAGACTAATGGGCCATTAATTAGCTGAATTTGATCTGACTGGTGTTTTCTGGGCAGGACATATCTGGGCAATTCAACACATTTGTCAGGCAGATGCTTGTAGCTGTTCTGGAACAGTTGCTGAGGTTATGGCCAGTTTTGGCAAGTTGACACGGCTGCAGTCATTACTCGCCCCTAATTCCCATGATAGTTTGCTTATACATCTTAAGCTGGCACTTCAGAGGGTATTATGAGTGGGTTAACAACATTGCTCAATAGTGGTGCTATATTTCCTTTCATGACAGGCAGTTAATAAGCCAGTTGAATTCTTAAATGACAACCCTGCTTGCATAAGTTTTGCTGATGCATTGAATTCAGTTTTGCAGTTTGCCACTGGAATTAGGAATGCTCAATATCATTGAGGTTGGGTTGCTAGTCCATTACAACTAGGCCACTTTGACTTGGTGATTGGTATTTTTGTTCTTGATTCAGTTGGAAGTGCTTATACAATTCAACCTGATTCTTGTTTTAGTAACAGTCTGCAGCAAAGGCTTCTTTCCTGCTCATACTTAGAACATTGGCAAGTGAAAGCTTTTGCCATAGAAGTAACAATGATTGAAATGCTTATGTAATATTTTGGGTTTGTGACCATTCACTTGAAATGCCAATGATGTCTAATGGAAGAGTTTTGAAGGACACACAAAAATGATTTTATTAACGCCTTTAGACAAGAGATCACCAATGGGAGACATGCAAATAGTAGTTTAACCACCCCCCATCGCATTACTGGAAGCAAGCACAATTCAAAAATAATCAGAAATGCAGCAGCACCCTGAAGGGTGCCATTTCTACTTTAGAGGAATTTGTCAGAACAGGACTGGATATTTGTGTCTTCATTGAGCATAATCCAAGAAGTAGGCAATGTAATGTTCTCTAGGGAAAGGGCTTGTCTCTTGTGCTATAGCTCCTTCTAATATAAATAGGATTTCTCGGATGGCATCTGCAAAACAGCAACCTGAAAGAACTTTCAAAGCTAAATTCTCTTACGCTCTCAAATTGCCCATCTCTCAATAAAGTGCATTCTAAATGTAAATGATTCAATGCAAGTGTGCTTGTAGAAACTTAAACATGCCTTGTGAAAGACTTGTCACTTGCTAAGTGGTTCCTGACCAGATTGATCATTGAGCGAGTTTGCATTATATTTGTGCAGATGCTGTTAATCGTACTCCATAATCTGCTCTTATGTTGTTTACATTATAGATTCAGCAGCAAGTGGTAGGGTGGGGAAAGACAGGGCAAAGCATACTGCTGTTGGCCAAGAACTACGTGCTAGTCCTGGCGTGATTAGAGCATCAGGGGGGGGGGGGGGGGGGGACGGACCTTGAGTGCAAAGATCTGGGTCTGTTGATGTCTTGCTTGGGATTGTCACTGATTCATATTGTATGAGGACTGAATCTTTTTAAAAGAACAAAGAAGATAATTAAAGAAAGTAACCAACATTTTTTTTAAAAACTGCAAATGCTAAAATAAGCTGCCAAAAGCATACAGATCAGTCAACATCTCAACAAAAAAATGATTAACATTTTAGTTTTGTTTAAGTTTATTTATTAGTGTCACAAGTAGGCTTACAGTAACGCAATTAAGTTATTGGGAAAGTCCCCTAGTCGCCACGCTCTGGCGCCTGTTCAGGTACACGGAGGGCGAATTTAGCATGCCCAATGCACCTAACCAGCACGTCTTGCAGACTGTGGGGGGAAACTGAAGCAACCGGAGGAAACCATTGCACACATGAGAACGTGCAGACTCCACACCAGGGACCTGGGTTCGATTCCCCACTTGGGTCACTGCAGTGAGGGCAGCAGTGCTAACTGAAGGATGATTACATCCAAAGTTTTCTTTGTTTTTCAAATGTTGATGTCTTTAACATTTTGTGTTCTGGTGTTAATTTGTGACCAGTGTAAAAACTTCTTTATTGAAGAAGTTGCTTTAGATTTACTAAAAATATATATTGGTGTGCACATGAGGAAGCATGTCTCCATGGGAATTTAATACAAATGCTTGCGTTCCAGGTTTCAGTGTTAAATAGTTCTGACCTGTGTTTTATACAGTGTACAGATATTCCTCGCATTTGACTTCTTTTATTGTGTTTTTTTTCCCTCCTTCCCCCCCCCCCCCCCCCCTTTCAGATTGCCTCGCTTGCTTCCCAACATCCTATTCCTGATTCGGCGGTAACTCTTGGACATTCCAAACTACATGTGCCAATCACAAAGGTTTCTCCTATGCTTTCAATGGGAACAGCAAAGCCAACTCCTGCAACAGTTAGACCCTTGCAGCAAGAATCAGCGGAGTTAGAAAACTTTCAGGCAACACATGTCAGTGATACTAAAGTGTCAAACCGAGACCCTCGGATAAATAGGCTCAGTCAACAGTCATGTCATTCAAAAGATCCTGCTAAAAAAGAAGGCCCATTGCAAACAGAGAAGTTAGAGAAAACATCAGCGAGCAAAAGAAGTAGCCCAGCTGGGGGATCTTCTGATAGGACGGAAAGTCAAATTGGTACATCAAAACAAGACAAAGATAAGATCTGTGAGAAATTGAGAAAGGAATCTAGAGCTTCTGAAGGAAAATCTAAAATGGTATCGCCAGTGAAAAATAAGTTGCCTATCAAAAATGCGAAGAAAGTGGACACTGAGAAGGTAAAAGTAGAAGTCAGTAAAAGAGATCCAAGATTGCGCAAGTCTTCTCAAGATAAGACTGATAAAGTAGAAATAAAAGAAAAGAAGATAAGTACTGAAAAAAAAGCAGAGGATGATCAAAGTAAAGGGAGTGAACGTAAACCTTCAGTGACCAGAAATAAAGCGATCAATGGGGTTCTGTTGAAAAATGAAAAGGATGGAAAAGAGATTGGAAAGGATGTTTCTAAATCTGGAGGATTTAATTTTCGATCACATTCTAGATCGTCAAGATCACGATCCCCAAGATCACACTCGCCAATATCACGGTCACCTGTATCACGTTCTACCAGACAAAGAGGGCGATCCTCACCAAAAAGGAGGCGTACAAGTGTTTCACCACTTCCCAAAATACAGGACAAAGAAAAGTCAGTTAAGAGACCCCTGTCTGATGAGTATAAACAGAATGCTAATAACTGGGAACGTCGAGATGCTAGGAAAAAAGGTAATACCAAACCAGAAGCAAGAGATCCACGGAAATTGAAGAGACCACGGGATGATAGATGTCAGGAATCCCAGGTTGCACGTCCTGAAAACAGGAATTCCCCAAGACGTTCTCCTGAGCCAAAGGAAAATGTAGAAAACTGGCATGACCAGCCATCTGCAAAAAGATGGAAATCTGGTTGGGAGGAAGCTAAAAGGTAAGTTAGGGGAATGTACCTACCATACCAGAAAGTTCATTGTAGACCATATGGTTGCTACTTATTTTCCTCGCATCCATCAATCACACATTTTGCCAAAAAAAGCAAGTTCTTTTTTTGAACTTGTAGAAAATATCTTCCATCACATGGTTAACCTATTCCACACTGTTAACCATCATTGCACAGAATAATTAAATCCAAAACTGTCCACATTTCCACTTTAGCGCTTGATTTGCTTATTTCCGTTCATATTTGTGTCTCATTGGTTAGAAATAATTAGGTGAGACAATTTATTAGGTATCGTGGGGTCTTCACAGGGCCCACTTTTTCCAGACGAACAATGTGTATTTCAGACTCTCCTGGTCGTACAGATCATAGAATCTTACAGAAGAACATAGAGAACATTATGCTCATCATACTTATGCTGTCCTTTAAATGATTTTCCCAAGTATCCCATTCCACTATTACTATAACCCTGCAATTTTTTAATTTCCAAGTTAGAAACACCAATCTCTGGGAATAGTTACTTCTTCACAGCCACATTTATCTGAGAATCAAAATATTGTATACAGTACTATCCTCCTAAAAGTTTTAATTTAATCCCATCAGTTTTGCATCCAAAAATGTTTGCCCTGTTTATTATAATGAGTAATGTATCAGTAGCCCCTTTGTTACATGCTGTGATTTAGATTTGTGTTACCATCTTTGTGTGGAATATAAGCTTGATTGCTCTGGTTTTGGCACCTCATATTTGTCCAAATTAAATGATAACTGCCGTCATCACAGTCGTTCTGCAATTGGTCTGCATGAGCTCTGTTTCCCAAACCCCCATCACCCACACACATTTTGGATTCTCAGCAAACATAATTTAGCTTATAATTTACAGAAAATGCTAGAAATTACCAGCACTCTATATATTTTAGATTTCTAGCATCTGCAGTATTTTTTTAAAATTATAACTAATGTTCCTACTGACATTTATGTAGAAATGAAACTACTAATTGTAACAATAATCCTTGAGGCACACTATCTTCTTTCTTCATATCTTTGCAATGATACAACTGAGATATGTGGTGCAAGATTGTGAACTTTTTGCCATTCGAGGACTTGAGGCTTCTGACATTTTATGTCTGCTGCCACATATTGTAAAGTAATCATACTGTCAGTTGCTAACAAGCCACTGAAGTAATTGAAGAAGCTGGAAGTACATAGCTGATGAATCGGTTTCTAAAGGAAGGAAAATTATTTCAGACGTCCATTCATTTGAACACATTCAAGAAAATAAATGTTGATTTTTGATAGGGATTTATTTTGAATCCTCAAGGAATCACTGCAAACCAGTAAGTTGCAAGATGGTAAAGTTAAAAAAAGATTGATATGTAATACTTTATTATAAATGTTTGCTTTGTAGCTTGAAGCAGAAACAAGAGACTCCGGCAAGTACAAAATTTCCTCATCAACAGAAGGATGTGTATCCTGGAAGTAAAGGTATTCTGTCTCCTCGAACACCAAGACAGCAAAGGATGAGTGTTGATGCAAACTTACAAATCCCAAAAGAATTGACATCTGCCAGTAAGAGAGATTTACTGAAAAAAGTAAGTGGAAATTTATTAATTGTGTTTTGTAATTGAAATTGCTTTACCTCAGTTTTTCTTAATCATTTGACCTGTTAAAACTTTTCTCTTGCGTTCAGCTGCCTCACAGGATTGTTCATCAGTTAGAAGGGGTGGGGGGAACGATGATATTGTGAGAGAAGCTGGGAAACCACATTGGCACAATGTTCCTTGACAACCTTTTAGAAAACATAGATTTACAGTTATATAGGCTTGTTTGGAGTCTAGATGGATATCAGCAAAGCTTGTGCAGCAATTTGTAGCATGACCCTTCAACACTGTCCAGCAGATACCCTGCCTGATGCCACTTTCAAGCAAGTTAATTCGACAAAAAGTAAGTTTTTTCCCGAGAACAACCATTCCAGGCGAGGAAATAGTGAAGCAGGAGCCCCTCCTAATTGCTTTTAAGCAGTAACTAGAGATGATAATTATACTCCCGTGTTTTCAGGAAAAGGTAACATATTTAGCAGATCATGCATATGTAAGATATGGGGGAATGCATTGTCTCCAGGGCCATGGGTTTGAAGCCTTCTGTGGAGGCATTTACTAGGAATGTTTGTAGCAGTGACATGTACAAACTACCCCTTGCACGGACCCTGTAGAAAGTTCTATTAGGTCAAGGAAATTCAAAGTTTTACTTGTGTTATGTCTCCTTGAACACCAAGACAGCAAAGGATGAGTGTTGATGCAAACTTACAAATCCCAAAAGAATTGACATCTGCCAGAAGTTGAAAACCACTTTCCCTCTGACAAAACTAAAAGACTTAAAATATCTACACATCCACATAACTATTGTCATATACATACAGCACAGAAGGAAACCATTCAGCCCGTCATGTCTGCGCTGGTTCTGCTAGTCTCACTCCTCAGCCCTTTCCCAAAAGCTCAGCAATTTTTTTCCCTTCAGGTGTTTGTCCAATTCTTTTGAAATTCACAGTTGAACCTGCCTCCACCTTAGGCAGTGCATTCCAGATTCTGCGTTTTACAGTGCAACCTGATTTTAATTGTTTTAGTAATAGTCTGCAGCAAAGGCTTCTTTCCTCCTCATACTTAGAACATTGGCTAGTTAAAGTTTTTGCCATAGAAGTAACAATGATTGAAATGCTTACAAAATATTTTGGGTTTGTGACCATTCACTTGAAATGCCAATGGTGTCGAATGAAAGAGTTTTGAAGGACACACAAAAATGATTTTATTAACGCCTTTAGACAAGAAATCACCAATGGGAGACATGCAAATAGTAGTTTAACCACCCCCCATCACATTACTGGAAGCAAGCACAATTCAAAAATAATCAGAAATGCAGCAGCACCCTGAAGGGTGCCATTTTTACTACTTTAGAGGAATTTGTCAGAACAGGACTGGATATTTGTGTCTTCATTGAGCATAATCCAAGAAGTAGGCAACGTAATGTTCTCTAGGGAAAGGGCTCATCAAAAAATTGGAAGTTAGTTGGACACCATTTATCTTTTTTAAACAATCCACGCTGGCCTTCCTTAATTCATCCAAACGTGTCCAATTGAGGTTCCTTAGACAGCACCCTCCAAACCCACAACCACTACCATCTGGAAGGATAAGGGCAACAGACACATGGAACACCACCACCTGGAAGTTCTCTTCCAAGCCACTCGCCAATCTAACTTGTAAATATATCACCGTTCCTTCAATGTTTCCAAATTAAAATCCTGGACTCACTCCTTCCCTAAGTATGCACTGTGGTTGTACCTATGTGGTTGTACCTGGTGATGTTAGACTTCTTACTGTGTTGTACCTATACCACAGGTGACTGCAGCTGTTCAAGAAGACAGCTCATCAACATCCTCTCGAGGACAGTTAGGGATGGGTAATAAATGCTGGCCTAGCCAGCAACACCCACATCCTGTAAAATGAATTTTAAAATGTACAACCGGCCTTTCTACTATGTCCTTCATCAATTTTCTTTAGCCCATCAAGAATCTCAACTACTTCCATTTTTACTGACTTGGCAGTATCTTCCCCCTTGGTAAGACAGATGCAAAGTATTCATCAAGAATCTCAACTTTGTCCTCTGCCTTCATATACACATTTTTGGTCCTAAAGCAACCCCACCCTCAGCCAGAGGTATTGCTGGGCCCAATGACAGTATGCAAGTGTTTTTGCGGTCATTGATTGATGGTGACAGTTTTCCCATGAAAGTTGCCTACCTGTTCTTATTGACATGTTGAATGTTTGAAAACTGCTTTATGGCTAGCCTTGAATGATATCCAGTGGAAAGTCTAGGGTTTGTGGATGAAGTGGTGGGAGCAGAGGAGGGGTTGGAAACTTTGAGTATCATTTACTTATAGGGATCTGGTTCAAAGAATAGATGAAACAGTGCCTTTCATCAGGAGGATTTCTGATTTGCCTTTCAAAGATTGTTAAATGACTCAATAATGGAATGCAGAGCCATAGATCCAAGTTTGTTTGATGGCACCTTTAGATGACATGGTATAGGATAACAAGTTGTCACAACTTGTGACAAAATGAGTGGCAAATTAGCATAGAGTTGAATGTATGAGGTCATCCATTTTGGACCTAAGAAAGATAGATCAAGCATTTTGTAAATGATGAGCTACAAAAGGTACATTCCTCTTGTGGGACAGTTCAGAACAAAGGACATAATCTTAAAATGAGAGCTAGGCTATTGAAGGCAACATCAAGACGGGACCTCTTCACACAAAGGTTTAGTGGAAATTTGAAACTCACTTGCCCAGAGATTGGTAGACTTTAGGAAATAACATTAAAGGTTATGGAACCAAGTTGGTGGATTGTTTACATCCGTGAAGACTTCCAATTTGGAAATGAACTCTCATAGTGAAAGAAAATAAGATATACATTACAAAACCATGATTTTTATCACTTGGGGATACGAGAAACCAGATGTTTATATTTGCATATAAGAAATATGAAGCTCTAGTTAAAGAATTAGGACAGTGGACTATAATACATTATGGCAGAGTTGGGAAATGTCACCTAAGATTATGTTCATTATTCTGTTAAAGGAATAGAATCCCAAGTTAATTTCCTTCTCATGCTTGAAATTAATAATGGCTTGTCAGAATTTTGAAGACATGTCTGTAAAGTCCAAATACAAAGAGTTAGTTTATGCAGACGTTTGCATTGCTATCATATGGGAAGAGTAGTTGACAGGCCAAAGAAACCTTTTGTTTATGCATCAAAGTTAAACTTTTAATCGAATGAGGAAAGCCATTTATGTATTGCATGATAATTCATTCAATTAACATGGACAGAAAATAGTCGTTTATTGCTAACAACTGTTGCAAATTACTGATTAGATTCCTGATTGGTTACTTGAATATTTACATTTCAGGATATTCCATGATTTACTGACAAGTTCTTGACCATTTTCAATTTTCCCTTTCCCTTCATTTCTTTTAGTGATGACTTTCTACCAAATTCAGTTGCTGTTCTTCTTGTTCTGTTTTTTGAAACTATTGTTAGGCATGCTAAAAGCTGTTGATTTTAATTAGCTCTTGCATTTTGCTTATTCAAGTTTGTAACCTTTTTGTTTTCGTAGGCAAATCAACGACTAGCAGCTGCAGAAATAAGCTATGATGAGTTCCTTGTTGTTGCTCATCAGATCAATCAGCTGTTCCAGTATCAAGAGGAAAAGAGTAGATCTAGTGACTGGCAGGCATCCCATGTTACCCCCAGAGGTTTTAAAACTGAACTGAAAGGAGAATCTCCATTAGCTAGAACCCAAGGTAAAGCTGCACCATTATCTGAAGCAGAACTAAGCTATCTTGAGCACATGTCTAAATTAAAAAGAACCAGGGTTCAGTTAGAAAAATCACATGAAACAGAATCTCGTTGGAAAACAAGAGAGGCTCATAATAAAGATATATCGGATGATCTCTTGCTTAGTGTAAGAGAAGATGGTGACCAAGGCAGCAAGTCTCCAACAATGAGCAGCACTTCATATTCACTAATTGAAAGACATGATACAAGAGGTTCTGGTCAGGAAAGAAAACTTGGAGAAAAAAGAGAGGCAAGTGAGAGTGGACGTGGACATTACAGTGAAGGAAGACACTCAGACAGAAGAAAATTGGGTGACATAAAACCTTCAAGACGTTCTCCTGTTGGTGATAATAGACAATTGCATGACAAACAGGATCACGTATCACCACTTCGTCAACATATGAGTCCGTTAATAGATGAGGAGAGAAACCAAAGTAACATACGCGATAGCAAAAAGCATGGAGATGAAAAGTTGTCGATTAAACAAGTGAGAAGTTCTCCAATTCCTGAAGATCGATACAAAACAGATTCTAATCACGGGAAGTTGTGTAACAATTGGACAGAGTCAAGAAATGAACACAATAAAGATCAGCGGCAGGGGTCAAAGCATCAGCCCATGGTTGAAAGAGATCTTCAAGAATTTGGTCCAAGAGATGGACAAGGTAAATTTAGAAAAGTAATTGAAAACTCTTCCAATTTGCCTGTTAAATTTATTCTCTTTCCTGGGTCGCAATGTACAGCATCCCCAGTCAAAAACGAGCATCTCCTCCGAGGTTTATGAATACTCCTTTTGGCTATGAACAAGACTAGGCAGTTTCCTATCGTCATACGGAAGTATCTGTGCTTGGCATCTCTTAATTATTCAAGGTCAGGTCGACCAGGATTTCAAAAAAATTTCTACCAATTTTCTAACTTACTGAAGCTGTAACTCAAGTTGTAGATGGTGGTTCGTTCATATGGCAACAACTTAAGTGGCAACTGCTATATTTTTCACGGAACATAATTTATGGGCATAGGCAATGGTTGTCAGCAATCATTGGCTTGTGGAGGCAACTCAACCAAGTACTCATTCTTTCCACATCTGACATCTACGCTTGAGGGTTAAAATGTTATTTGACTAGCGAGTAAGAGTGAGAACCTGACTGACATTGATTCTCCATCCATTCCAAGGCTGCTAATGTACTACAGCAACCCTTGCTGGGATCAGTTAGGCACAGAATTGACTTGGGCCTTGTAAAGTAGCTTAATCTTGAACTATAAGCAATTTTCCCACTGAACCATTGCAAATATTTTCCACTCAAAAGGCAAAATGCACCCATCCATCGTGGTTTCCTGGTACTGTTTTCATAGCTGCAATCCTTCGGATTTGCCAATTTTTCCGGAAGTTATTTATAGTTTGCCCCTTGCAGTGGGTTTTACAGTAGAAAAATCGCACAAGGCATTTTTAGTTTTTGCTTGTGGCATTGACATTTGCTTCGTTGAATACCCATAGCTCTGCAGTAATTAGGACCATTTTCCATATATTAGGCTAGTGAATATTTGCAGGCTATTTCACAGTTGAAGCATCATCTAGAAAATAGGAGAAGGAATAGGCCATTTGGCTCTTCGCGCCTGCTCCAGTATTCAATATGATCATGGCTGATCCTGCATTTCAACAAAATTCTGTGCTCTCCCATACCCCTCGACACATTTAGAGTCTAGAAATCTTATCTATTTCCTTTTTAAATGTTATTCAAAGACCTGCCTCCACAGCTTTCTGTGGTAGAGAATTCCACAGGTTCATCACCCTGAGTGAAGAGGTTTCTCCTCATCTCAGGCCTGAATGGCTTACTGCATATCCTGAGACTTCCAACCACCACCAGTCAGAGGAAACAATATTCCTACATCCAGTCTGTCCAGCCCTGTCAGAATTTTATGTTTAAATTCGATATCCCTCACTTTAAACTCCAGTGACTACAGACCCAGTCAGCATAATCTTCCCGTGTATGACAATCCTGCCATCCCAGGAATCAGTCTGGTGAACTTCCGCTGCACTCCCTCTATGGCAAGTATATCCTTTCTTGGATAAGGAAACCATCACTGCACACAATACTCTCACCAAGAATATGTACACCTGCAGGAAGATATCCTTGCCCCTGTACTCTTGTGATGAAGGCCAACATATCATTTGCCTTCCTAACTGCTTACTGTACTTACATACTTGCTTTCAGTGGCTGGTACACAAGGACACCCAGATCCCTTTGTACAGCAGCATTTCCCAATCTAGCACCAATTAAGTAATATTCTGCTTCTCTGTCTGAAGTAGATAACTTCAAGCTTATCCACATTATACTGCAGCTGCCATGTATTTGCCAACTCATTCAGCTTGTCTAAATCACCTTGAAACCTCTTAACATCCTCCTCAACACTCCTATTCCTACCAACTTCTGTGTCGTCAGCAAACTTGGAAATGTTACTTTTGGTTCCCTCACCCAAATCATTGACGTATATTGCGAATAGCTGGGGTCCAAGCACTGATCCCTGTGGGACCTCACCTGTCCCTGCTTGCTGGTTTTTAAAAAGACCCATTTAATCCTACTCTCCATTTCCTGTCTTAACATACTCAATGTCTGTGCATAAACATTTTCCAGCACAGGTTACTGGACAGTAATTGTACATGGAAATATCGGGAAGATCTTGTCCCCTTTCTCACCTATCCTGTCTGTCCATCTCTAAGCAAATGGGCATTGAAGCCAGCTATTGTGTCGACCACTGCTCATCTGTCTTTACTAAATAAAAGTATTGGGAGAAACTTGTTTGTTAATAAAGAAGTTTATTGAATACCACATCAAATATCACTAAAGCTACAAATATTGGATGATTATCACCAGAATCCCTAATATGCGCATTGATCCCTCAAGTTGAATTTGTGATTTGCAGTAGAATCATATTGAGATGTATTTCTAGAATGGTTTTTGAATTCTAATATATATAACTCATAACTTTAAAAGAAATATCTTCAATTTTCTCAATATTGAATGGGAAACAAGTCCATTAATTTCTAGTGGTGCATAGGCTGCTGTGGCAGGAGACAAAGGTGGTATTAAAATAAATCCTGTCATTAAAATGCATAGAATTAATTATTTTCTGGTTTCAATAAAATCATGATTGATTATAGTAGATCGGCAAATGGTGTTTTATAATGAACATTTTGCATCAGGTCTCTGAATCCTGCCCTGCCCTAAGAGCTCTCCAAAAGTCTCTCCAAATCAATAATGAATGTACTTTGTTTTTCAGACATAAAAAGAGAAGAGCCGAGATCTCATTGTGACCGTCATTCAGAGGAAAGACCTGCTTATGATGCACCACAGAGAAGCAGTGGACTAGTTGAAAGTTCAAGGTTAAGATCTGGGGGGCTTGAAATGCCTCAGAGATTTCGGGAAGTTACAGACAGAACAGGGCAAGCAAAATCTGGGTCTGCAAGAAATCTGGAAAAATTGAGAACTGATGATTCCATTGAATCAGACCGGGTATGGCTTCGTAGTCGAAATGGCTCTCCAAGCTGTGATGGATGCATTGCTGGATCTAGGATGAGATTGCAGGAACCCCCTGAACAAGTTATCCAGCCAATGGATAGTGCCCCTGAGCAACCTCGTCATTGGATCGAGGGTATTCCCAGGCAACTTACTGCACACTTTGATAATCTGAGTGGTTCCCATGCTGGACAACCTGTTGCATGCTTTGATGGCCCACACCGAGGACAGCCTGGTGCGTGCTTTGATTGCCCAGGTACTTTACACCTAGGGCAGCCTAGTGTACGCTTTGATGGTCCATGTGGCCCTCGGCCTGGGCAGCCTGCACTGCGGTTTGACAGTTCTCGCCCAAGACAGCCTGGGCCGCGTTTTGATGGACCTCGTATGGTGCCTCCTGGACCGCGTTTTGATGGTCCTCGCCCAGGACAACCTGGACTGCGCTTTGATAGCCCACACGCAGGACTGCCTGGGACACGCTTTAATGGCCCTCACCCAGGACAGCCTGGAACATGCTTTGATAGTCCAGGTGGGCAGCCTGGAGTACACTTTGATGGCCCACAGCCTGGCACTCGCATTGATGGTTCGCATCCTGGGCAGTCATGCAGTCACTTTGACAGTCCAGGCGGCCACCCTGGCACGCGCTTCGGCCCACACACAGGCCAGCCAGGCACACAGTTAGACAATCCTGGAAATCATTTAGGGCATCCTCGCTTTGATCCACACTCTGGGCAAACTGCCATGCACTTTGATGGCCCACATCCTCGTCCGTCTGGCACACGCTTTGATGGTCCAGATGGTCTAGGGCAACCGTGCATGCGTTTTGAGGGTCCTCAGCCTGGCCCCCCCAGTATCCGCTTTGATGGCCCAAGTTCTCGACTAGGGCAACCTGTCACACGATTTGATGGCCCACATTCAGGGCAGCCCAATGCACATTTTGATGGCCCTGGTGGCCGCCCAGCACAGTGTGCTGTGCGATTTGATGGTCCACAAATGGGGCAACCTGGCGCACACTTTGATGGCTCAGGCAGCCACCCAGGGCAGTCTGCCATTCGTTTTGATGGTCCTGCTGGAACTCGGTTTGACATTATTCCTGCGCAGCCTGGTGCATATTTTGATGGTTCTCGTGGGCCACAATTTGAAGGGGCTTCGATGCATCCTGATCCTAGATGCAGTGTTGCTGGTCATTTGTTTAATGGTCATCCTCCAAGTTCACAGTATCAGGGAAGAGTATTTGATGGACAGTCTGGACCTAGATTTAACATGCCTCAAGGATCTCATTATAATGAATCTGCTGTACATGGAGCAACAACACTGGCCAACCCAGCCTATGGGCCTGCAGGTCCTTGTTTTGATGGTCAGACGCCACTGCCTCGGTTGGCAGGACCCCACAATAATGAGCAATATGATCCAGCATGTGGAACGTTTTACAACAATAACCTTCCCACATCGTTACCTGAAGGCATCCGTCAACTGCAGTCTGTAAGTATCAATATTTTAATTCTTTTTTATGGGCCAAAGTCTTCAGTCAAAAAAATATTTATAATGGATGGGTAGAGATGTACTTTTGTATTGTGACGATCTACAGATCTTAAGATCCCAACAGCAATCAAGGGAATTGGTTTGTCATTGGGTTTGAGTTGAGATGCCACTGAGATGACTGTTTTAGTGGCGCTTGACTATGGACTGTTTTGTACATCTGATTCCTCCTCTGATCTGTGTAAGAAAGCACTCGTGTGGACATTACACAGACTCTGCATAATATTGAGGCTAATGTGTATTTTTTTTAAATGAGGCATTGAAGAATTGCTAGTGGCCTGTGAAATTGTATCCAGTGCCTTCAGGAGAAAAAATTAGAATATTGAAGTGGGGGGAAAATTCTCATCAGCCTCTTTGATATGTGAAACAGCATAAATTTGAAATGTAATCTTTGGATATTTTCATGATCAGAATTTCTTTTTTATTTCCTAGGTTAATGCCATGACTGGCTTTTCTCAAAATCAGACTCCTTTTAGTCAAGGCCAACAGTACATACCCCCTCAATCTTCTATTCCAGTTACACAGATCCAGCAAGGTATGTATATTCTGCAATAAATTGGACAGATACATTTCTTATTATTTACTTTTTAGATTAGAATCTTTAGTGTATAAGGGGCCATTTGATCCATCAGGTCTGCACTGACTCTCTGACAGAGTATCTTACCTAGGCCGCCTCCTCTGTCCTATCCGCGTAACCCCACACATTTTCCATGGCTAATCCATCTAACCTACACATCGTGGGACACTTAAGGGGCAATTTAACATGGCCAATCCACCTAACCTGCACATCTTTAGACTGTGGGAGGAAACTGGAGCACCCAGAGGAAACCCACACAGACACGGGGAGAATTGTGCAAACTCCACACAGGCAGTCACCCAAGGCTGGAATTGAACCATGTCCCTGGAGCTGTGAGGTAGCAATGCTAATCATTGTGCCACCGTGCTGTCCTTTATTTCATGTACCGTAAGTTGTAGCCAGGTCTTAATTGCAAAACTACCCAAAACTCCTTTTCCTCTCAAATCATCTAAAATTTATATGCCTCTTTCTCATAACTCCAATTTGAACCCCTCCATTCAGGTTTCCTCCTCTGCCATTGTATTGAAACTCACTTTATCAAAACTATGAATCACATGTTATGTAACTAGGAAGCTATCCCTCTCATCTGCTGTATTGTCTGCAGCCTTTAATGGTTGACTGCACCATCTTGCCTCAATACCTCTGTTCTGTTGTCCAGTTGCTCTTGACTAGTTTTATTCATATGTATTCAGTTGTAGCTAGAAAATCACCTGCAATGGCATCTCTTCCCTCTCCTCTACCATTACCTACGAAGTCTTCCAAAGGTCTATTCTTACCTTCCTCCAAATCCTCACCTACATGTAGCTCCTTGACTCTGCTGCTGCCATTGTTGTCATGCTTCTCTGATATTTCAGCAGTTTCCTCCAATTAAATATTGGGAAGGAAGAGCATTATCTTTGGTCGCCAGGACAAAGTCCCATCTCCTTGCCACTGACTCACTTCTGGCCACTGTTGTGCCAGTTTGCAACTGTCTCCTCCCTGTCCCCACTCATCTGCTGAAACCCTCATCCAAACTCAACTATTGCAATTCCAATTATTTTGTCCCAGTGCTCCCCCCTACCCTCTATCACAGACCATCTGTCATTTCTTAAGTTTTGCTTTCAGAGTGCTGACCCTTGATCTGCTATCTTATTCCATGGTCAATCCTTAACACTACCATTAACACTCCCTTTGTTTTATGCCCTTGACATACTTGCCAAATCTCTCCAAGCTGCCCCCTCGTTCTACTTTGCTCTGCCCCCTCTTAAAACAAAATCTATAATTTCTCCCTCCCTTTAACTCTGAAGAAGAGTCAAAAAAACTCAGCATTAACTTTGTTTTTCTCTACAGATGCTGCCAGCCCTGCTGAGGTTTTCCATCATTTCCTGTTTTTATTGCAATTCTTTGCTGGCCAACTTTGCACACTCTAAACTTGGGGTCACCTGAAACTTGCTTCAAATCTTGGTTCGCCCGCCATCCATATAGTCACCTACATTGTCTCCTGATGTGGCAATGCAGTTTGAAAATGCTCATCCTTGTTGTCAAATTCTTGCCTGGCCATACTCTTCCCAATTTTTTTCACCTCTCCCTTTGCAATCCTCTGAGATCTTGGCATTCTTTTAATTGTGGCCTTTTGCGCATCCCTAGTTTTCATCACTCCATTTGCAGCCCTGCAACGGCTTGGTTCTAAGCCCTGAATTGATCAATCTTCAATCCATGAATAAGTTCAACCAGGCACAGAGTAGTGTTGGTGGATGGTGACTGGTTGTACCTTCATTCAAGGAAGAAACAGGCAGAGCTAATTTGGGATGGAAGTGTAGATGGAAATAATGTTTTAATACCTTACAGCCACAGGGTCGCATGGGCTTTTAAAAATGTGCAAATTGTAACTTATGATAGGTCTTCTGGCAGTGCTATTTTATGTAATTTTGACAATAATGGTGAGAAAGATGTTCACGCTGAAAAAGTGATTCTGTAAATGTTTTGCATTAAACTAGTGTATTATCCAAGAACTGCCTCACATTAGCTTTATAGTGTGAAGCCTTGGATTTGAAATAGCAAATAACTTTTTGGTGCTAATAAACTCATACAGTATTATAACATCCACCTGCTAAGGTCTTTCTAAATTTTGTTTGCTGCCAAGTTGGCTGCTTGAGCCCATTCAGTTAGAGTTATGACTTATTTTATCTGTTGTGTATATAATCAAGTATTATAATGTTACAGGATCATCTTTTGCACCTTTGGATAATCATTTGGGGCAGCTGGATGTTAATGAGCTGTTCTCCAAGCTGCTTTCTACTGGAATTCTAAAGCCAAATCCAGTAGAATCTGTACCAACACGTAAGTTTTTTTCACAGAAATATTTTTTTTAATGATTCATTCAGTCTGTCATTTTCTTCAGAAAACCTAAATTGAAAGTACAACTTCATTGTTTTGTTTTAATCAATTTAGAGTCTGAAATGTTTCCAGAAGGTGATCCTCAAGCTCAAAATATAATTGAAGATGATGAGGAGGAAGAAAATGAGGAAAGCATTCCAGATCTTACTGGTTTTCAAATTGATGAATTGAAGCAGTAAGTAATTTCTAACTAATTCCTGACTTTGAACTCTGCGTTCATAAAGAATGTAAATCTTGAAAGCAGTTTCTATCAAGCTGAAGGCAATCTGATCAGAGGCGCATCCAAGTATACTTTAACTTTTTGTTAACATCGACTCTTTTAAATCAATGATACTTCACATTTTATTTTCCTCGTTTGTTTACTGAAGATAATTGAATGGGATGAGAGAGGAACACCAGCAAACAAAAATGGTTCTTTGAGATTGGTGACATCGGTTATGTGCTGTGTGCTTGCCCACAGGGCAAATCTGGGGTTGTACTGGAAACAAATCTTATTTTTCTGCAGGGGCAGCATTATTAGCACATACTAGGAAAAGATTTACCTATTTATTTCCAAATAGTTCTCTTTGTGATTGGCTAAATTATTAAACTGAAGTTTTTTGAGCTTTTAAATTCACAGCAATTAGTGCTAACTGCATGGAATCTCACAGCACTGAATGGCACTCAGCCTGTCAGATCTGTGCCAGTTTTTTGAAAAAGCTATTCAATTAGTCTGACTCCTGTTTTCATACAGTTGTGCTGATCTTTTAAACTCTCTTGATTGAAGTGAATGGATTTTTATATACATTGATTAGTCAAGGCCTGCATTGTTTTGATCAATTCACCTGCAGTTTAATTGATGCCAGACCTGTTTTTTTAAGATGTCCAGATTTTGAAAGCTTCTCTCGAAAGATGGCTGTGCTAGCTGCTGATATCAAATTACTTTCACAAGTGCATAGCCTGTTTTGAGTTGAGACTACTTTGAATTTTGAGTTTCATTAAAAGCAATGCTTTAAAAATCAGTGACTTTACTTGATGCTAATGCAAAGAAACCCAAGGTTCCATGTGCAACTGCATGTCATAGAATCAAACACAATTGTACAAAAAACGCTCGTCAACTATGTTCACTTGAATACTGGAAGTGTTCTAGGTATGTTTACTCGCTGTAAGAAATTGCAGTACCTGGAATAAACAAAGGTTTTGTGCTGGTAAGTATCATGGGCCAACTTGCAGAATATTTCTCTCTCGTTCATTTTGTATAATGTTTGTGTTTTTACACCTTAATTGCATCATTGGGTACTTCAAAACTGCAATAAGGCAGTTTCTATATGCCCTCTGTATTAGGAATAATTGATTTGTATATTTAGTTGAAGAATTGAGGAAGATGCTTTTATAGTTGTCTTTGACATCTACCACTAGTGAGTAATCTGTAAAATGCTCTCAAAATTTTGGTCTGACTGGAGAGACAGTCTTTGTAGGACTAACTTTTTTTGGCAGGAAAATTATGCATCCACAATGTTGAGGATTGAGGAGTTGGGCTGGTTTACTTTGAAGTTCAGTCAGTGTTAGGAAGGCTTGCATGTGCACAGTTGGTTGATGTCAGAATCTCTAGATCGGTTGAAATGGATTCATTAAATGTAATTCAACTCCATGTACACACTCACATGGTTCTCCTTTAGACGTAATGTAACTTGAAGAATCCTAGGATATTTTTCAAACATACATGGGAAATCAACCTATTTACTAGTATGAGAGAGTTAACTGCATTCAAAGATCAAATAGCCATCTACTTTACCTCTTTCCAAGTCCAAGAGTTAGAAATGGTGAAGGATGTTTAAAGTTTATTTATTGGTGTCACAAGTAGGCTTACATTAACGCTCTAAATGAAGTTAGTGAAAATCCCCTAGTTGCCAGACTCTGGCGCCTATTCGGGTACACTGAGGGAGAATTTAGTGTGGCCAGTGTACCTAACCAGCACCTCTTTCAGACTGGGAGGAAACTGGGGCACCCGAAGGAAGCCCACACAGACAATCTTTTATATTAAATTTTTGATTCCGTCGGCCAAGTACAGTGTCTGTTGAACAAAGCAATTTGTTGAGAAGAACTTGAGGATGTTTATTGAGTCTCCACTTATTAAATAATCGTGATGGGCATTTTGTGACTCTGACCGCATTGTGAAAGGCCTTAAATGTTCCATTTCTATTACTGAGCAAGATGTTTTATATAATTATTGAACATTACACTTGCTGATTATTAAATATTATACTATTGATTTCTCTTAAACAGGAGATATGATGGTGTTATCAGCCGACTATACACAGGCATTCAATGTTACTCATGTGGAATGAGGTTCACAGCATCGCAAACTGATGTTTATGCAGACCATTTAGACTGGCATTATCGTATGAACAGAATGGAAAAGGACATCACTAAGAAAGTGACTTACAGAAAGTGGTACTACAGTTTAACTGTAAGTATTTTTGAAAGTATGAAACTTTTCCAGCACAAGATTTTTGAGCTAGTTGATCTGTGGTCTTGAATGAACATGAGGAGTCAGGGCCATGTAATCTATTAAGTCAAATAACGTTGGGTAAGGGAGGATAATTCGATCCAGTCAGTGAGAAGGCTGGTGTGATGAGATGGTAAAATAGAAATTAGAACATAAAAGATACAAAATAAAATCTTGGATTGACATTGGGGAAGTAAACGGGCTGTAATTTTCCTTGGATTAAGGGATTCAGTGGTAGTATCCCCAATTTTATTGTTCAGTACTCTGGTAGGGAGCACTGCTGGTGGACTCGGGCCTCTTGATGAAAATGGGGAAATAAGTACCAGTGCAACCTTAAATAGTCAGTGGAAGATTGTAGGATCAGGTGTTCGATATGTGATCTGTGGCAGGGTGGAAGCCAGGGTTAATTTTCTTATGGTGGGACTGATGCAGTTGATTTGCTGCCTCAGATTGCCTCCCGATTTTACTTGAAAGCTGCTTTAGAGTGCTACCTGATTTTTCATGAAGGCTAAGTCAGTGGCCCTATGATTTTTAATGGAACCTAAAATACTGCAAGTTTTAATTCTGTTATGGAGATCGGTTTGGTTGCAGCCCTTCGTTCCTCTCCAATTCTTGTTCAGTCAGCCTAGTCATTGAGCTCTAATGGACTGATCTCAACAGCTTCTTGACTTGAAGGAAATATTTCTCTATTCAATCAAATAATTTTCAATTTTTCACGTTGATTTTAGGTGAAATTTTAAAAATGTTAGGAAGTAGTGAAAATCTCTAACTGCCCTGAGTGTATGGGACTATAATGTATTTGAACTTGACTATATTTAATCTATCTTCCAATGCAAAACTTGCAATTCTGTCCACTGAAAATTGTTTTTACAGCAATGTGGTATTTTGAATATTCCCAAGATCAGGTCTGTAGCTGGTGTATTTGCCCTAAATCAAGCTGCCTTTGGGACTTAATTTTGATCAGTATTCAGTTTTATCAGTGTGTTTATTTGAAGAGGTTTCCTTGAAGAAGATCATAAACATTGAACAGTAACAAATGGTTCTAGATTTTGTAAAATAGCAGAAATTTTGAGAAGTTGAAATGTTTGATTTTTGAAACATTTAATGCTTGCACATCCTCAGGACTGGATAGAGTTTGAGGAAATTGCTGACCTGGAAGAACGTGCAAAGAGTCAGTTCTTTGAGAAGGTCCATGAGGAAGTTGTGCAAAGAACGCAAGAAGCTGCAAAGGAAAAGGAATTCCAGAGTGTTCCTGCTGGACCTGCTGGAGTACATGAGGTAGGTTTGTTATGGAAGTGGATCTGATTGCATTTTATGACAGTTTTAACAGATTTCTTGAATAATACATTTTGTTTGAATTCATAATGAAAGTCATCAAATTTTGTCTTTTCTGATCAGGTAGCCATTTTATTTACAATATTGGTTTCTAGAATAAGTATTTTCCAGATATGGATTACAGTAAGTGACAGGAATAAGAGTTTAAAACTTAATGACTGGGAGGTACTAAAATTAATCTATTGCTTTTCTATTCAAGTTGTTTGTTCTCCATTCTTTCTTGATAGGTACTTTTATGAGACCACTCTTCTGTGCATCATATTGAATGTCGATTAGCATGGCTTTTCAGAGCTAAGGCCTTTCTTTTGAGCCCAATATATTTAAAGGACTGCAGAAAAGCAGGCCTTCAATACCTGATTTTCAAAAAGTGCACATTAAATTTCACCTATTGTTAGACTCATTGTCAAACTGGTACTGTGTGCACTCAACTATTTGGTCAATGGGTTGCCCAGTGAAACACTCCAGCACTATACTAAACACAGAAAAGTTGGATATGCCATAGTTATGCCTTATCTAAAGTACAGTGGAACCCCGATTTTATGCGCCCCGATTTAGTGCGAATTCGGATATAACGCAATGAATCATTGGACCCCTTTTTTTCCCTTTCATTTAATTGTCAATCACTTTTGTTGCTGTTACTTTCTTTTAAACTTGAGTCCTGGTGTTAATGTAACAACACTTCTGTTTTCAGAGTATTGAAATTATTCACAACTCTCTTTACGTCTGTATACAGTCTCAGAATACATTATCCGCTCTTTCCCGGAAAGCAGGCTGCAGATGATAGACAGATTTTTTTTTACCTGAGCAAATCATGCTGGCATCGAAGGCTATAGATTGCAAGTGGAAGCGTGAATATTAATAGACAGTGGGAATAGTCCGCTCCTCGGGGACCTAATTTAATGTCATACTGAATAGGGGTGCAGCAATTAAAGATTTTCAGGAAAACATTTCGAGATAATTTTCCTTCACAACTGACAGGCAGACCTAGAATGGAAACATTGAACACAGACACTGAAATAGTTAGGATGTTAGGTCAACATTGGGTAAGTTTGAATGGTGATTTTCTTAAACCCCCGATTTAGCGCGACCCCACTTTTTTCGCAACATTTTATGGACCCCAACCATCGCGTTATAACGGGGCCGCACTGTATATGCTAAATTGGAGTGAATGTCCCAGCATAAAGATTGGCACGTAAATGACAGAAAAAAAAGAGCAAAACAGACTGTCCCAGAAATGCTGTTATTTATATGAGAATTAAATCTGACATTAAGTGTATAGAACAGGATCCCAGAAAATTGAGTCTATAAACTCTAGTGCTGACTACTGCTGGATCTTGTTCCCCACTATCAAATATCCTAGTTTCACCTAGATGCCTGGCAGAGTTTCAGATGGCGCAGACAGATCTGCAGTGGCCATTTTACTCTACATCTTTTTAGGATCCCTAGTCCTCTCCTACTGGAAATGGGTGATTGGTTCCTCTTAGGAGAGGGAGAAAGATAAACGAGAGGGAGGAGGTATAACTGATGTGTACTGTTTTACAAGTTTTATGAGAATTGGAGAGCAGAAGCTTGGCTTCAGCAGTTGGGTTGTGCAAGTCAGTGAATTGAATAGTTTGGTTTTATTTTAATAACTTGCTGTGTATTGTCAGTTATAAAAGAAGTTGTAATTTAATTAGTGTTTCTCATTGCAGTTGATGTAGAAACATCACAGGAATTGTTTTAGTTCAAGCGTTATTAAATCTTCTGTGTTCTTTGGTTTTTAAATTATTTGTCTCATTACTGAACAGACTTTTGGGCTTGGTGTTCATCTACAGTAAATGCAATAACATTGGAAAATGATGGCCATTGAATGTCATATGATCAAATTTGCAGGAATACTTAAAACATAGTTGTCTCTGCTAACAGATTGGACCACATGTCTCCCAAGATTTCTCAAGCTTCAGCTTATGAGTGATCTCAGATCTGATGTTTTGAAATTCTAGAGGGTTATGGGCCTCATCTTATAAGACTATACTGAGGTGAAGTCTAGTCTTTTTTTATATTTTGACATCAGGTTATAAGAGGGACATTTAAAGCAAGAAAGGAGAGGTTTAGTAAGTTGAGAATATTCACTTTTATGCTTGGTGGGATAAGATGGTAAGAGAGATACGAGCATAGTCCTTGAGCGCTGTAATAAATGGAGAGGTGACCCACACATGAAGATTGGGGAGCACGTTAAATATTTCCTGCAGGCTAAGGAGGGGCTCAGACTGCCACAGCCACCACCTTCCACAACAAAATATATCTACATGCATGTCTGGAATTCCAAACACAAGATTGTTGACATTCTGATGATATTCTCTTTGACTTGGCTGCCATCTTTCTCGACCACACTTTTTGCTTTTTCCAGTACAGCCATTGCTGCTTTAAGAAACAACAGCTTTTATCTTTTGCTACACCGGGTCTCTGCTTTTGTGTTATCCCGCTATTCCCTTTCTCCCTTGCTCTCACCCTAATTTGCAACCATTCAGGTATGTGTTAGATTCCCCTAGCTTGTCAGCTTCATCTGAGGTATTGCAGACTGGGTTTGGTGTAATCAAGACAGATAGGAAAAAACATCATTCTCCAGTACATATTTAATACTGGTGTTGTAATGAGAAACCTCCTGGACTGTTTGTATTCGGAATGCATACACATGTCTTTGATCACATTAAGGGACGGTCACCGAAGGTGTATTAGGAAAAGTTAAGAGGATTCAAAAGTACTTTTGTATGAATCAAACGTTATTCACAGAGGTCCAGATTACCAATCCATCCCTTTAATGACGAATGTAAGAAGACAATTGCAGTCCCATTGGAGTCTTCCTCTTCAATATTGAGAAGTGTAGTAGGTAAAAATTACCTGAGACTGGTATGAGTCAAAATAGAGTAGGCTTTATTCTCACAAGTTTGCGGGAGAACTTGACCCCTTGAAAGCGGAAGCCAAAGTTCTCCCTGAACACAGAAAAGTAGGGATATTTATACAGCATGGCTTCTAATACCAGTCACGACTCAAACACCAGATCAGTCACGACTCAAAAATACATTTACAGCCTCTGGTCACGAAACAAACTCTAGACCAGTCACAAACCAAAAATACATTTACAGCCCCTAAACCAGAGTGTATCTGGTATTCTCAGGTCACGAAGCAGTCCTTGGTTTCCTGCATTAACCCTTTAGGTACAAAATACATTGAGTACAAAAAACATTAACCCTTTCCCTTCTTCAAGAAGCATTTGGAAGTTTACTGTATCCTAAATCATGCTGCATTGTATTTGCTAGTAAAATAACATTATTGAACTTTTTTATAAAAAAAGTAAATGCTTGGCCCAAGTTTATTAAACACATTGTACTCTTATCTGACAGGTCTGTGAAATCTGCCAAGAGGCTTTTGAGCAGTACTGGGATGAGGATGAGGAGGAGTGGCATCTGAAAAATGCAGTTCGTGTGGATAATAGAGTAAGTACAGAAAGCCCAATTATTCAATATCTTGCTCATTTTTATACATACTATTGAGCAATTATTGTATGCAAACGTTGGCATGGTTGCCATTTGAAATAATAGTTCAGCTGAGCTCTCGTTCTCATTCTTACGGATTAATCCAATAGATTATTGTGGTAAATAATGGGCAATTGTAAAGAAAAATTGCATTTATGTTTTGTTGTTTACAACTTTCAAGATGCTTCATTGCCCATGAAATACTTGAGTGTAGACAGACATGTTAGTGTAGGCAGACATGTCAGCCAATATAAATGACCAGAAAATTAATGTATAGATATGCAAGATAGTTAAAATCTTAAGTGAATATCTTCTGTCCTACTGTAGTTACATTAAAGTTTCCAATTTGTTTCAAGTAGGTTTGATTAGCTTGCTACCCAAGGCAACTGATATGTGTTAGCTATGTGAAACCTGCAACTGATGACATTAGACCAGAGCTTGTGGAGCAGGGCATCTTGCATCATACAATCTTGAACTTTTCTCTGTTCAAATCTGTTCAGATCAAATTTCTTTTTGTATCAAAAGTTGCTAGAAATGCAAGCTGATAACTGTTTGATAAGTACAACAGGGCTCTGGGACCTCCGTGAATGGGGGAGATGAAAGTACATCATCTAAGATATAAGGATTGAGAAGAAAAAGAAACCAATGATGGTGTGTTAAGGCAAATGAATTATGAATTAAGTCAGAAAAGAGAAGAAAGATTGGATTGAGGGGAGGGAGAAGGACGGAGGAAAAAGATTTTCTTTTAAAAAATAAAAAGACTCCACAGTTTAAATTGTTTAATTTCTAGGCCAGAAAGGTTAAGCATTCTTGTGCGGTTAATAAAATTTGTAACGTTTTGGTGAGTTTAATGACAAAGTATTATAACGAACCATGCTGATGTTATCTGTGAGGGCATCTTAACGTGAAGCACCAATTTGTGTTGGTGTATATTGTTATTTTTTGAAATGGTGTGAGAAGTCTCGTGAAACTACTTGTGAGAATAAGCATTCCTGAGTCTCAAAAATTAGCATCTGCATGCCTCCCCTGATCTATTGGTCATCTTGGTAAGCTGCTTCCTGATGATGGGGCTATTTACAGCTGATCTTGTCTAGATATCTGCTAATCTCATTACTGGGAAAAGGACACATCTCAGCAACCTCTCTGAATGTGGGCTGCTGGCAGATTCTCTCTTGTTACTAGGTGGATCCATCGTTCCCTTTATTAATTCTGGGTCTGGTTGTTACTAGGCAAATACATGCCAGTACATATCTTGCAAGTTCTCAAAGATAACGGAGGGTTGGGGCGAGATCTTATTCATGTAAAATAAATGGTGGGGCAGTGTAAAACAGCCAGCAGGTTCTGGAGATTGACCTCTTAATCCCTGAGTGATTTGCACAAAACAAGTGTCATTATCATGTCATTACCTTTCCAGTAAGATTCAGATCATCTGTATTAATTTCAAATGCTAAGCTATGGTGTTCTGATGTTACTTCTAACCTGATTTATTTTAACAAAGCAAAATAATTCTAAATCTATGCAACAGCACAGAAACCGTCACTAATTACTTTTATCTTTGAAATGTGAGCTGATATTTATAATGTTTTTCTTTTAGACATATCATCCAGCATGTTACGAAGATTACAAAAATGTGAGTATAAACCAGTGTTAACGTTTTTACCAGATCTAGTTATTGAATATCAACATATTGAAATATTCATATACCAAAGTACAATTATGTTTTACAGCAAAATCAGCTTGGATTTTGTGCAATTTTTCAAAAACATTTTGTAGCTGTTTAGTGGGATGATGTATAGTATTGTAATTACTTTTAAGTGTATAAAATTCAGCTAAATTTTACCATTGGTTTATCAAATCTTCATACTAATTTTTTTCATTGCTTTCCTTTTTCAGGCTTCATTTACGGATACAACTCCATCTCCAAGTGAAGCTCCTATCGAAAATCCTCTACATTCAGTTATTAAACAGGAACAGTTGGATAGTAGTTGCAAGACCTCAGATCCCACCAACAGCTGTAAAGGTGCAGAGAATGAAGGGACTTCTGTGTTGACAGATAATAAAACTGAAAAAGATGCTGCATCTGTGAAAATGGAAACAGTCTAGGTCTTTGATGAAGAAAAATGATTTTTTGTTCACTATTACAAACTTTAGTATTACAAGAAACCGATACAAGATGAATGGTTGGATTTGATGTATCCTTTTGTATGAGGGTGACTATCGTATGACACTGAAGTGATACTACCTCTTGCTACGTTGAAATCATTGGGAAACATGCAAAGCAGCAATAGTACATGCTACCTTCAAGGAACATGTCAAATTTGAACCTCCCCTTTTGTTTTATATTTTATTATTTGAGGCGGGGATCTCAGCAGAAGTTATATTGAATACATTTTGGTATTTGTATGTTCAACTGCATGTGCAGTTCAGGTGTGTATTACTGTGTGAGTGCTGCAAATGAGTGAATGCACTTGGGGAATGAAAATGTTACTTTTGTAAGAATGTAAATTCTAAAAACAATAAAATATTTTTGAAATATGTTTTGTGTACAGTTGATGGAAAGTATTTAAGTTAATTTTTTTTAAATATTTATGGTGCAATGGAAATGAATACTTCGGTTTATTTAGGAAATAAAATTTGTTACAAAATTACAGGATCTGAACTATTGAAAATAGAAATAAAACTATTGATATTTACCTGACATAAAAGTTATTTTGTTTTTCATGTGGATTCCTGCATTACCAGTTGTTTTGATAAGTTAGTAAATCTTCATACAGCAAAACGATCTATGCACCTGAAAACAATGCAGTGTTGAAACCATTAGAAGTTAACCTTGTATGTACTGAACTAAATAAACCGTCTGCACAAAATATTTCTCTGTTTTCATTTTTATAATTCTCAATTGGAGCAACATAAAGTTAAGATGCATATGTTAATATGGCTAATTTATTGGCATTTTTAAAGATTTGGTATACTTTCTTGGAATGTGTATTTCAGATTCCTACCAGGCAACATTTTGCACAGCTTTCCAACCACTGCATTTTAATTCTGGTATGAAATAAAAGTAGTAATTTGGAAAAATAAAAATAAATGGTCTTCTGATTGAAACTTTAATTAGTGTGTTACATAGGAATGGAAGTGGGCTTTAGGTACCTAGAGTCCACTCTTTGTTATAAAGCAGAGGTGGTTTCCCCCACTCCGAGAACTAACACTTAACCACTCAGACGAGTACCTTGCCCTATAATCTGTAAAAGTGTGAAGTGGTACAGCTTTTGGTGGTTAAAATAAAAATCAACAAGTAACAATTTATTTATTTAACAGCAAATAAGTTAACTAAACTATTAACAAACCGAATAAAACACTATTCTAATGGAATGCTTTTCAGAAAAATACAATCCCCATTTATTAACAAAAAAAATAGAATTTTAGTCGGTCTCTTTTTCTGGGCCTTCTGTTGATTCTTTGGTACCTTCGCTATCGAGATGGTGCTTTCTCAAGACATAAAAGAAGCTAAGAGCTGTTACTCTGGCAGTTGTTCTCTGCTTTTGTCCCACTGCCTTCTTATTTTTATGTGTGATGACATATCAATATCCCCCACAATGGGATTGGTTGCCAAAGGTTGCCAAAACCTTTAAAATTTAATAGGTTCTTGGTATCTAAGTGCCTAATTCAAATTGATTGGCTAAGTTCAAAAGCCTGTTGCCTTGGTGACACTACTGCTTGGCCTTTCAATACAAATGTTTCATTTTGGGCACTCTATGTACTTGCATTTTTAAAAACTTTCTAAGCACAGAAAAAGCACCACCTTTTTAAAGGGACCATGCAATGCTTTCTTCCTAGCATTTTACAAACGCCAATCTACAATTACTGTACTCAACTTTGCAACACCTCGCCCCTTAAGAAAAAAATTAACCATCATGAAAAAATTGCTTCACTTTTCCCCTCGTGATAAAGTATCTGCGATAACACTTTCACAACCTGCAACATGTACAGTCTGTAAATTAATTGCTCGTAATATGAGACTCCAACAAAACAATCTGGTGTTTTTGTCTTTAAATCTTTCCAGAAATGTCAAAAGGATTGTTATTGGTATACACAATTGTTTCCAATGCATTGTTTGCAATGTGAATATTAAAATGTTACGGCCATTGTCAAACTCCATAACTTTCAATTGTTGAATATTTTTTCTGGTGGATATTGAGTTTTTTAAAAAATAACTGATTTGGCCTTTCAATTCCACAATCATTCTCCTGTAACAGCACAGCTCCAACACATACGTTGCTGGTGGCTAAAACGTTGGCGTGGCTAAAACGAGTGCTGTGGTTAACACTGCTCATCAACGGAGCCACTATGCTACTAAAGTTTGGTGCAAATTTCCTGAGAATCTGCTCAATCCTAAAATTCCTAGCACTTTGAGGATGTTCTTGAAAATTCCTCAATGCCCTTCATCTTCATGTTTCTCGGTGTCATCCGTCTATATCCAATGCTGTGCCCTAAGAATGTTACTTCTGCCTTTGCAAATTCTGTTTTTGCCACGTTTGACCAATTTTGCCTTCTGTAATCTCTCGAAGAGCTCTGCCAATTGCTCCATGTGATCTTTCCATAAATGGATAAAGATCATTAGGTCATCTATGTAGACAGCACGATTAGTCAATCCTGCAATAACTGTTCATAAGTCTTTGAAAAGTGGCTGATGTATTTTTCATCCCAAAAGGCATTACTTTAAATTGATTTAGGGTTACAAATGCAGAAGTCTCTTTTGCTCTCTGGCAAAGGTATTTGCCAGTAACCGTGAAGTCCAATTTGGTGATGTAAGTAGCTTGTCCTAATTTTTCCACATAATCCTCCAGCTGTGGAATTGAGTAAGAGTCAGATTTAATCAGTGTTGCCCTTCCAATAATCTATGCAGAATTGTTGAGTACCATCAGGTTTGGGAACCAACATGATCAGTGAACTCCATTCTGACTGCTCTATGATGTCTTCTTGTAGCATTGCTTCCACTTCTGAACCTGCAGTGCTTTGAAAGGATTAAGCCAAAGGGGTGTTTTATCAGAACAGCATTCCCTACATCAACCTCATGTACAGTGGAATTAGTCCTCCCCATTCTATTTCTACATAGGTCCTCGTAGCACTAACAAGTCTTATCAATTCAGTTCCCTGTTCCTGGGACAGAACTCACTACCCTATTCCATTCCTTAAGGACTTTTTAATTATTCAATTTATTCTGAGGCACATCAAAATCCAAATCATCTGGATTTGATTCCTCACTCTGGCAGTAATTAATACCTGTTTCTCCGGTTCCCTTTCCCTGTCCTGAAACTATTTTAGCATATTCACATGACATATTTTATACATTTTCCAATCTGGCATCTTTACCAGATAATTCACCTGACTTAACTTCTCAACCTGATAGGGACCATGAAACCTTGCTTTGAAGGGATCGCCTACCACTGGTAATAGCACCAATACTTTATCCCCACCAGCAAACTTACGAATTTTAGATTTCTTAACTGCTTCTTGCTTCATTAGGTGCTGTGCCACCTTCAAATGTTGTCTAGCCAATTCAGCCCTGTGTTTAATCTTTCTCTCACCTCAGATACATAATCCAACTGTGAGATCTCTGACTTCGGACCTACCAACTTTTCCTTAATTTTAAATGGTCTCTTATTTTGTGTCCGAATATCTATTCAAATGGAGTAAACTGAGTTGATTCATTTGGAGTATCTCAAATAGCAAATAATATAAAGAAGATACCTTTATCCCAACCATTTGGATAAGCCCTCAACATAGTCTTTAGAGTCTGATGCCACCTTTCCAATGCTCCCTGGAATTCAAAATGGTACGCACTTGATGTAAAATGTCTGATGCCTAAACTATCCATGACCACAAATAATTTGGCAGAAAAATTGAACCCTTGGTCTGACTGAATCTCCCTGGGTAATGCATAATGGGTAAAGAAAGCAAGCAACTCCTCCACAACCTTTTTCGCCTTGGTATTCTATAAAGGAATTGCCTCTGGAAATTTGGTGGACACATCCATTACGGTTAGTAAATACTTGTTCCCACTTCTGGTTTTAGGGAGGGGACCTTAATTATAACCTGTGTAAAAGGTTCTTCAAATGTGGGAATTGGCATCAAAGGCGCTGGTTTTTTCACTGCCTGTTGCTTTCCTACCATCTGACAGGTATGGCAAAATTCAACCACATCTTTATGTAATCCAAGCCAGTAAAAATGCTTCTGTATCTTAGCCTGAGTCTTCACTCCTAGATGACTTCCTACATGTAATTGGTGTGCTATCCGCAATACTTCCTGTCTTTATTCCACCGGCAACACAATCTGGTGAACTTCTGCCCATTTCACATCTGCACTAACCTGCCAAGGTCTCCGTTTCTGCCTTAAGATTTTATCCTTAAGGTAAAAGCATTCTGGAATACACTCTGATTCCTTTTACGTAGATATAAATTCTTTATCGTCCCATCCTTCTGTTGTAACTCCATTAATCTTTCAGAACTAAACACCTCTGCCTGATCCTCTACCTGCTTAGGTTTTTCCTTTACCATCTCATCAAACAGTGGGTCAGCTAACTGGACCTCAACTTTTTCATCTTTCTTTGGTTCTCCCTGTTTTAACTTATGACTATGGGACTTTATGACCACACTCCTGAAAAATTCCAGGGTATTTTTCTTTGAACTCAGTTCCCTGTTTTTTTTTTCTGGCTTTTCCACTACAATGGGCATAATTTCCACCTGTGATCCAGCTATATTGGGCTCGATTTTACCATTGCGTTGCGCCCGTAAAACATGGTAAAGTCGGGTGTGAGGCCATTAATGTGATCCGCGTCCGTGCAGATGCCCACTTTACCAAGGCCCGAAAATGGCCTCGATCCGATTCGTGCCTGAAACGGGCGCAACAGCGATTTGCATGCATTTAAATTGAATTAATGAACTGCCCGCCCAACTTTATCAGCATTTCCCCCTTTACCATCGCGTTCGCCGATCTGGAATCGCGCCGAAATGAATATGCTGAATAAAGTCTGTTTCGGGTACTCCAGCTGCTGAAGAGGTGGGTTTAGCGTTTCCAACGGCTCTCTGACTCAGATCGGTGGGGGGAGGGGAGGCGGGCCAGATCATTCTCTGGTGAGGGGGTGGGGAGGAAGGAGGCGGCGGGTCAGATGTACCTCTGCGGGCGGGGGGGCGAAGTGAGGCCAGATCGTTCTCTGGGGGGAGGGGGGGATTGAGGCCAGCTCATTCTCTGGGAGTGGTGGGGGGAGGTGGAGGAGTGGGGCCAGATCATTCTCTGGGGGAGGGGGGGGGGGGGGAGGGAGTGAGGCCAGATCATTCTCTGGGAGGGGGAGGCAGGTAAGATGTATCTGGTGGGGGGGGCAGGGGAGTCCGTTGCCACTCTGCAGGCGATCATTGGGGGGGGAAGGGGTTGCGATCGGTTTGGGTAGCGGGGTGGTGGGTGGATAAGGGAGACAGTTACATTGTGGGGGTGGGGTGATGTCTGTCGGGGCGATCGCTCCTGGGCCGCTTTCTGCGGCTCGGGAGCGATCTGACACAGGTGCGCTTTTTCAAATTTTTTTCTAACTGCGCACGCGCAGTTCAGAGCTCCGATCGTTTCGGGCGCGCTAAGCCCCGCCCACAGCGCAATTCAGACTGGCGATCTTATTTTCAGGCTGAGTGCATATGGGGGCGCCTGAGAGCAGATTTCCAAGTCGGATCTGAATTGCACCCAGATTCAGCGCTTCGAATGAAAATGGTAAAAATCAGGCCCATTGTTTCCAAGGATAAGTTGTATTCCTGGAATAGCTAAGTTTTCCACCACTCCCATTATCACTTCCCCAGTCTTGATTGGATTTTCCAGCCTTAACTTACACAGGGGAACACTACTCCTCTCACCATTTATTCCACAGATTACCACTCGGGCAATATTTCAGAAGGAGTGCAAATATTTTCATCTCTTACTATTAGAGCAAGACTAGCTCCTGTATCTCTCAATATTTTAACAACTTTACCTACTCCCCCTGTTCTACCTGAGTAAATCTTCCCACACAGGGAAATCTTTGAAAAGATCGGGCACTATCTTACTATCCAGCTCATGCCTAAGTTGTGCACTCCCCTTCAGCTCCTCGACTTCTCTCGGAATTTCCTTCACTGCCTTAACTAATCCCACTTGAGCCTCTTTTGCCACATTCTTTTCCCTGTGCCTTTCTTAAGCCACCAGCACTGTGCCTTTGTGTGTCGCACCTTATTACAGTGAAAACCTCTTTGCCACCCTCTTGGGTTTCTTTTTTCACGTGTGGCTAACTGTACCCAGTGTGATTTACTTTTTGTTTTTCATTGAAGGACCTCCCACTCTCTCAATTTCTATCCCTCATGGACTGAAACTGCTGTTGGAAGTTGGATTTCAACTTATGCACTGATGTGTATTTTTCTGCCATCTCTGCAGCTCTTCTCATTGTTTCAACCTTCTGTTCCTCAACATCAGTTCTTATCACTTCTGGAAGTGAGTTTTTAAACTCCTCCACAAAATAATATCTCTAAGAGCCTCATATGTTGTTTCTATCTTTAATGCTCTCACCCATCTATCAAAGTTGCTCTGTTTAATTTTTTCATTCTCGATACAAATCTGACCTGGTTCCTTTCTTATATTTCTGAACCATTGTCTGTATGCTTTTGGTACCAATTCGTAGGCACTCAAAAGCCTTTTTTACTTCTTCATACTTTCCTGACACCTCCTCTGACAGCGCTGCAAACATCTCAGCAGCCCTGCCTACCAACTTGGTCTGAATTAATATTACCCATACCTCCTCTGGCCATTTCATCTGTGAGGCCAATTTCTCAAAGGAAATGAAAAAGGCTTCTGCGTCTTTTTCATCAAATTTTGGTAATGTTTGGACGTATTTGAATATACCCCTACCAGGCGGTTGGCTACGATGAGCTTGCTCACCATCTTGTACTTTTACTTCTGTCATATGAAGTCTTTTTGCTTCAAATTTGAACTTCATCTTTTCCAACTTAAACAATCTTTCCCTTTCTCTCTCTTCTCTTTCTTTTCCCTTTCTTCTGCTAGGGCCTTCCTCTCTCTTTCTTCGACAAGGGCTTTCCTCTCTCTTTTTCTAACTCCAACCTTTTAAATTCACTTTCTAACTCCAACTGCCTTATTTGCAATTTAATTTCTTCTAACTCCACTGCACTTGACTATTTATTTGCTATACCTAAATGCTTGGCTAATTCTTTTACAATTTTAGCTATCCTATTATCCCTGGTTAAACCCAATTTTAGCCTTTTGGTAATTCTCCAAGTGTCATCTTTTTCTGTCTTTCTAAACTTTCTTGACAAATTTGGGAAGCATCTTCAACCCCCAAAACCTCTTTAGCTATGCGAAGAGCCAATTCCCCACTTTTGATTTTAACCGACAACAAGCCACCGAGATTAAATAAATTTTCCACTTCTCACTTAAGGTTTATTTAAAGATCTAGGCCTGTTCAAATCCCGGACCCGAGCCCCTAATCTGTTATAAAGCAGAGGTGGATCTCTCCTCCCAGAACTAATACCTAACCACTCAGTGTACCCAAACAGGCACCAGAGTGTGGTGACTAGGGGATTTCCACAGTAACTTCATTACAGTGTGAATGTAAGCCTACTGGTGACTAATAAATAAACTTTAAACTTTTCAAAGAGGAATACCTCGCCCTATATTCTGTAAAGTGAGTGTGAAGTGGTATGACCTGCTCTTCAGCAACTATTCATGATTAAATCAAAATAAATCCCTGACACTCTCTCTAAAATCAACATGTAACAATATATTTATCTAACTAACAGTGAACAAGTTGACTAAACTATTAACAAACCGAATAAAACACAATTCTAATGGAATGCTGAACAGATAAATACAATTACCACTTACTTAAAAAAAATAGAATTTTAGTCAGTCTCTAAATTACAATCAGGTTTTGTGTCTTCCAGAATATTCTGGGCCATCTCTGTTGTTTCTTCTTTGGTACCTTCGCTATCGACATGGTGCTTTCTCTTAAGATATAAATGAAGCTAAGAGCTGTTACTTTGGCAGTTGCTCTCCGCTTTTGTCCCACTGCTCTCTTCATTTTATACCTGGGATGACATATCAATATCCCCCACAATAGAATTGGTCCTAGGTTGCCAAAACCATCAAACTTAAATTTAAATTTAATAGGTCATTGGTATCTAAGTTCCTAATTCAAATTGATCGGCTGAATTCAAAAAAATGCAAAAGCCTGAAAGTCTATTGAAAGCCTGTTGCCTTGGTAAGACTGCTGCTTGGCCTTTCGATACAAATGTTTCATTTTGGATGTTTCATTTTGGGCACTCTATAGGTACTTGTATTTTGTTAACTTTCTAAGCACAGAAAAAGCACCACCTTTTTAAATGCAATGCTTTGCCCCTAGCATTTTACAATTTTACAAACACCAATCTACAATTACTCTATTCAATTTCGCAACATATTCAATAAACTAATGGCTGATCTGTTACTTCATATACCTGCCTTGACCAGCTAAAATCTCAGTTCTCAAATGTGGTTACTAATTGAGCTAGCATCTACCTTTCCTGCGAGATGGAGTTGCCAGCCTTTGTGTAAATGACTCCTAACTTCTCTGGCCTGGCTATGATTTTAAAGTTATGTCCCCTTGTCCTAGACTCTTCCACCAGTGGAAATATTTCTATCCAGCCTACCGATTCCTAAAATGAAACTCAATCAAGGATCCTGTTAACCTACATTCCAGAGTACAAAGCTATCTAATGTAATCTCCATTTTGATCTGCACTCCTTTTCAGGCCAATATATTTTCTAAATTGCAGTGCTTTAACAATATTGATGTTTGGTGAACAGCTAGGAGGAATGAATGGCCATTTATATATTTTTTAAAACTCAGTCTGTTAGTCCAACATAGATATCCCCACATTTGGCTCCATTGTAAACCATCTACCACAGTTTTGACCACCCACAATGTGTAATTTCATGTGATTATAATCATATGTTGCCACACCATTGCATCAGCAAAATTGGATCTGTAATGCCTGAATGTTATCCATGAAATTAATGATTGAGGTCCCAGCACTTACAATTTCAGTTTATATCTATTATCCCTGCACTCTCTTTTACAACCTGACCAATCTCCTAACCAGGTAAATGGTGGCATTGAACCTAATTGAATGCTTTTGGAAACCCATTTAAGTGGCATGAATAATCATTCAAGTCTAATAGGTAATAGCAGGAGTATGCCATTTGATCCATTGAGTGTGCTTCGTCAGTCAATAAGATCATGACTGATCTGATTGCAACCTGAACTCCATTTTCCTGCCTGTCCCCCAAAATCCTTTACTCCCTTGTCAATCAAAAACCTAACTTAGCCTTGAGTATATTCAATGACCACTTTACGCAGGAGAATTCCAATGACTAACAACTCTCAGAGAATGAACTCCTCATCTTAACTGGGAGATTTCTTATTTTGAAACTGTCTCCTCGTTCTAGATTCCCAGATGTGGGAAAACATCCAGCAACTACCCTGTCAAACCCCCTCAATCTTGTGTTTCAATACGATCACCTGCAATTCTTCTAAGCTCCAATGAATATAGGCCCAACCTTCCCTCAGATAACCCAGGAACCAGTCTAGTAAACTTGCTCTGAACTAAGGAAATCAAAACTACATTATACTCTAGGTGTGGTCTCACCAATGCCTCTACAGTTGGAGCAAGACTTCCCTATTTTTATACTCCATTTCACTTGCACTAACAAGGGGAATGTCAGGATGGAAAACCTCACATTTTCCCACCTTATACTCCCAACTGCTAAATCTGCTTTAGTTATTCAAGAACTCAATTAAATTGAGTAAACAAGATGTTCAGACCCTGTAAATTCTATATGATGTTAGTCATGAGTCTGACCTTGTATCATTTTTCCATGTGACTATTATTTGGGTTCACTTGGCTGGTAAACTTAAGAACCATCATCTTAAGCTACTGTGGTCTACGTGATGAATGTACTCCCAAAGTGACAATACATTCTTGCAGCTGATGAAGATCCCATTCATTGCTGTCCTTGTCCTTGGTGCAGAGGTCACACATTTGGGAGATGCTATTGAGAAGCCTTGGTACATTGCTGCAGTGCAGCTGCAGCCTGTTGTGGAGGGAATGAATGTTTACAGTGGTGGATGGATTGCCAATCAAGCAGATTTCTTTGTACTGCATGGTGTTGAGCTTTTTGAGTGTTGCAACTGCACCCATTCCTGAGAACTCCATCACATTCCTGTCTTATGTCTAATTGATGACAGATAAGCTTTGGGGAGTCGGGAGATGAGCCATTCAGCATAGAATACCAAGCCTGCTCTTACAGTCTCTAGGTGTATGTGGCTGGTCCATTTAAGTTCCTAGTGAAATGTGACCTTTTAGATATTGATGGGAGCTGTGAAAATAGTGATGCCATTGAATTTCAAGAAAAGATGGTAAGGCTCTCCTCTTGTTGGAGATGGTCATTGGTGGGCACTTGTGTGGCATGAATATTACTTACCAATTATAAGTTAATATTTGAATTTTGTCCAGTTCTTGCTCCAAGTAAACACTCAATGCTTCGGTGTCTGAAGAGCCATGAATGGCACTGAACACAGCAATAATCAGCAACCATCACCACTTCAGACTTTATGATGAAGGGAAGGTCATTGACGACCAAAAGAGAAAATGGTGGAAAATGGGTGCACACAAGTGCCCACCAATGACCATCTCCAACAAGAGTCTTACCATCTCCTCTTGAAATTCAATGGCATCACTATTTTCACAGCCCCCATCAATGTCTAGAAGGTAACAGTTCACTAGCAACTTTATGATGAAGGGAAGATCATTTACAACAAAAGAGAAAATGCTGTAAAAAGGTCATTGACTAAGCAGCTGAAGATAGATGGGCCAAAGACACTACTCTGACAAACTCCTGCAATGCCCTGGCTGAGATGATTGGCTTCAAACAATGACAACAATCTTAATTTGTGCTAAGTATGATTTCAACCAATGAGATCTTTCCCCAGGTTACAGTTGGGTTCATTTTTACTCAGCCACAGCTAACAGTAGGTTGTTGGTAAGTGCAATATATATATGGCGCGGTGGCACAGTGGTTAGCATTGCTGCCTCACAGTGCCAAGGACCCAAATTGAATTCCCAGCTTGGGTCACCATCTGTGCGGAGTCTGCACCTTCTCTCTATGCATGGGTTTCCTCCGGGTGTTCCGGTTTCCTCCCACAGTCTGAAAGACGTGCTGGTTAGATGCATTGGCCACGCTAAATTCTCCCTCAGTGTACTCGAACAGGCACCGGAGTGTGGCGACTAGGGGATTTTCACAGTAACTTCATTGCACGGTTAATGTAAGCCTACTTGTGACACGGATAAATAAATAATATACTGTTGCCCACCCAAAACAATGTGATTGCCTGGGTGACAGGATAAAACAGATAAAGACTTTGGCTAATTTGGGGGGAAATCTGGGAAGTTTCTCTGTGGCGCATCTAGATGATGGAATCACTCCAGATCACTCTGAACCTGAATTCCTTACAGGACCTACTTTTGTAAGGTGTCTGCCCCAGCCAAGATCAAGATCTTACTTGAAGGAAATCAGCAAACGAGTGTCCATTGAACAATATGGAACCATGTTTCAGAGGTCCATTATTCTCTGGAATAGAACAACCTCCTGATCAAGCACTATCAATAACACCTTCCATTACTTTGCTGATGAGTGAGAGTACGCTGCTGGAGCTGCAGTTAGTCAAATTGGATTGGTCCTGCTTTTTGTGGACAGGAAAAACCTGGGAAAATTTCCACACTGTCAGGTATATATCAGTGTTGTACTGAAATGGCTTGGTTAGAGACATGGTTAGTTTTGGAACACAAATTTTACATACTACAGACTGGATGTTATGTGAGTCCAAAGCCTCCTTCTTTAACAAGATGAGAAGCTAAATCCAGATGCATTAGGTTGACCTCATAAAGAGGGTGAGATGAATAATCCACTTGGTACTTCAGGATTAAGATGGTTTGATAAAAGTAAATTCTGTGAATGCAGGAATCTGGGCCAAAAACCAAAAATGTTCGAAAATCTCAGCAGGTCTGACAGCGTCCGTGGAGAGAGAATAGAACCAATGTTTCGAATCTGGATGACCCTTCGTCAGGGCTGAAGACAAAGAAAATAGATCAAGATTTATACTGTAAGGAGAGGGGAAGCTGTAATTGAAAGGGTTGGCATAGACAAATAGGCAAAGGAAATGTAAATTATGTTGATAAAGGCTGGGAATGGTGCTAATAGCATCTATTAAGAGATCGGAATGTGTAAAGGACGGAACAAAGGTGCAGAGTGTCAAAGAACAACTTGTGGAATGTGGCAGATGGCCCCTAGTGGGGTGGGAGAGGGGAGGGGGGAAAGAAGATGGAAAGCGAGATTTAGAAGTGGACAAATAAACTGATAGAAGAAATAAAAAAAGAACTATATAATAAGAAGATAAAGTAATAAAAATGGATTAATAAGATGAAAAGAAATTGAAGAATAAAAGGCTTTTGACAGAATTTCCATTTGTCCCTTTTACCCTGTCCACCTTCATTACTCTCCATTTCCCTGACTGGGTGATCACTTTGCAAAACACCTTTGGTCAATCCGCAAGCAGGACCTAACCTTCCTGTCAATTGCCATTTCAACACACCATTCTTTTCTCTTGTCCTTGGCCTTTTGCAACGTTCCAGTGAAGCCCAACGCAAACTGGAGGAACAGCATCTCATCTTCCAGTTGGGCACTTTACAGCCTTTCAGACTCAACATTGAGTTCAACAACTTCAGAGCATGAACTCTCCCCCTCCATTTCCTTTTATTCTACGTGTTATCTAGTTCATGTTTCATATATTTTAGAATATACCTTTTAGTTTTAGAATATAACTTGTAGTTTAAGAGTCTAACTGTAGAAAATGAGGTAAATCAATGTAAGCAAGATGGGAGATTATGAGAAACATAGGGCCCGATTTTAGCACTTTCATTCTAAGTGCTGAATCTGGGCGCAATTCAGATCCGACTTGGAAATCTGCTTTCGGGCGCTCCCATCTGCGCAGACACGGGCGCGGATCGCGTTAATGGCCTCACGCCCGACTTTACCACGTTTTCGGGCATAGAAAATAGGAGCAGTAGGAGGCCAGTTGGCCCTTCAAGCTTGATCCTCTCCATTCATTATGATTATGGCTGATCATCTAACTCAATAGCCTGAAGCTGCCTTCCCCCCCATATCCTTTGATCCCCTACACCACAAGAGCTATATATATCTAACTCCTTCTTAAAAGCATGCAATGTTTTGGCCTCAACTACTTTCTGTGGTAGTGAATTCTTTCGACTCTCTGGATGAAGAAATTTCCCCTCATCGCAGACTTAAAAGATGTATCCCGTATCCTTGGACCTGTGGTTCCGGATACCCTCACCATCAGGAACATCCTTCCTGCATCTATTCTGTCTAGTCCTGTTAGAGTTTTATAGGTTTCTTTGAGATCATCCCCGCAATCCCCCCATTTTCTGAACTCCAGTGAATATATTCCTAACCGACTCAATCTCTCCTCATACATCAGTCCTGTCATCCTTGAAATCAGTCTGGTAAACCTTCGCCGCACTCCGTCTATAGCAAGAGCATCCTTCCTCAGATAAGGAGGCTAAAACTGCACACAATATTCCAGGTGCGACCTCACCAAGGTCCTATATAATTGCAGCAATACGTCCCTGCTCCTGTACTTGAATCATCTCACTATGAAGGCCAACATACCATTTGCCTTCTTTACCACCTTCTGCACCTGCATGCTTACCATCAGCGACTGATGTACAAGAACACCCAGGTCTCGTGCACATTCACCTCTCTTAATTTATAGTCATTCAGATAATAATCTGCTTTCCCGTTTTTGCTACCAAAGTGAATAATCTCACAGTTATACACATTATACTGCATTTGCCATGCATTTCCCCACTCACTCAGCTTGTCCAAATCACACTGAAACATCTCTGCATCTTCCTCACAACCTATCCTCCCAACCTGCTTTGCGTCATCTACAAATTTGGAGATATTACATTCAATTCCTTCATCCAAAACATCCATGAATATTGTGAATAACTGCCACTGCCTGCCACTTGGAAAAAGACTCATTTCTTCCTACTTTTTGTTTCCTATCTGCCAACCAGTTTTCTATCGATCTCAATACACCACTCCCAATCTCATGAGCTTTAATTTTACATGCTAACCTCTTATGTGGGACTTTGTCGAAAGCCTTCTGAAAGTCCAAATAAACCACATCCACTGGCTTCTCCACATCAACACTATTAATTAAATCCTTGAAGAATTCAGGTAGATTTGTCAAACATGATTTCTCTTTTCTAAATCCATGCTGACTCTGTCCGATTCTACAACTGTTTACCAAGTGCTCTGCTATTAAATCTTTTATAAGGTTTTTGATAAAAGTTCCACATGGTAGGCTGCTCTGGAAAGTTAGATCACATGGAATCCAGAGAGAGCTGGCAAATTGGATATACAATTGGCTTGATGGTAGGAAACAGAGGTTTATGGTGGAAGGATGCTTGTCGGACTGGAGGCCTATGACTAGTGATGTGCCTCAGGTGTCAGTGCTGGGCCCATTGCTGTTTTTTATCTATATCAATGGTTTGAATGAGAATGTACAAGGCATGATCAGTAAGTGCAGATGACACTAAAGTAGGTGATATTGTAGACAGTGACGAAGGTTATCAAAAGTTGCAGCAGGATCTTGATCAGCTGGGGAAGTGGACTGAGAAATGGCAAAAGGAGTTCAATACAGGGAAGTGTGAGGTGTTGCATTTTGGAAAGTCAAATCAAGGTAGGACTTTCACAGTGAATGGTGAGTATTGTGGAACAGAGGGACCTTGAGTTCAGGTGCATGATTCTCTAAAGATGGAGTCACAGGTAGATAGAATAAGTGGTCTCACAACAGCAGGTTAAAGTCCAACAGGTTTATTTGGTAGCACGAGCTTTCGGAGCGCCGCTCCTTCATCAGGTGAGTAGTGCTCCAAAAGCTTGTGCTACCAAATAAACCTGTTGGACTTTAACCTGGTGTTGCGAGACTAGTTACTGTGCCTACCCCAGTCCAACGCCGGCAACGCCACATCACAGGTAGATAGGGCAGTGAAGAAGGCTTTTGGCATGCTGGCCTTCATCAGTCAGGGCATTGAGTATAGAATTGGGAAGTTATGTTGCAGTTGTACGGGAGGTTGGTGAGGCCAAACCTGGAGTATTGTGTTCAGTTTTGGTCACCTTGCTATAGGAAATATGTTATTAAACTGGAGAGAGTGCAGAAGAGATTTACAAGGACATTGTCAGGACTCAAGGGACTGAGTTATAGGGAGGGATTGGACAGGCTAGGACTTTTTTCTTTGAAGCGTAGGAGACAGAGGGGTAATCTTGACAGAGATGTATAAGATCATGAGAGACATGGATAGGGTGAATGCACTCAGTCTTTTCCCCAGGGTTGGGGAATCAAGAACTAGAGGGCATAGGTTTAAATTAAGAGGGGAAAGAATTAATGGGAGCCTGAGGAGCAACTTTTTTACACAGAGGGTGATACGTATGTGGATTGAGATGCTGGAGGAAGTGGTTGAGGCAGGGACATTGACAACATTTAAAAGATATTTGGACAGGCACATGGATAGGAAAGGTTTAGAGGGATATGGGCCAAATGAAGGCAAATGGGGTTAGCTTAGATGGGCATTTTGGTTGACATGGACCAATTGGGGTCAAAGGGCCCGTCTCCATTTATGTAATGTTTCCTAATCCATCATAGCCAACTCGCACCTTATATCATCGTAGTTTTCTTTATTAAGATTCAGGGCCCTGGTCTCAGGATCAACTATGTCACTCCCCATCTTGATGAAGAATTCTATCATATAATGGTCGCTTATCCCCAATAGGTTCTTGGACAACTACATTGCCAATTATTCCTTTCTCATTGCACAATACCCAGTCCGGGATGGCCTGTTCTCTAATTGCTTCCTCAATGTATTGGTCCAGAAAATCATCCCATACACAGTCCAGGAATTCCAACTCTACAGTATTGTTAAATATTTGATTTGTCTAATTAGTGATTTGCCCCATCCCTATTTGCCCTCCATTTCAGAGGGGCATTTGAGAGTCAGCCAGATTGCTGTGTGTCTGACGCCACATGTAGACCAGATTGAGTAAGGCCGGCAGATTTCCTTCCCTAAAGAAAGTTGCCCTGAATGGAAGCAGGGAGGGGGGAGGGGGGAAGATGGAAAATGGGAATGGAGAGGTGGAAAATGGAGTGAGAAAGGATGTTAAAAATTTGCTGACGGCACCACCGTAGTGGGTCGGATCTCAAACAATGACGAGACGGAATACAGGAATGAGATAGAGAATCTGGTGAACTGCTGCGGCAACAATAATCTCTCCCTCAACGTCAACAAAACGAAGGAGATTGTCATCGACTTCAGGAAGCGTAGAGGAGAGCATGCCCCTGTCTACATCAATGGGGACAATGTAGAAAGGGTCGAGAACTTCAAGTTTTTAGGTGTCCTGATCACCAACAACTGTAGTTAAGAAAGTCTACCAACGCTTCTACTTTTTCAGAAGAATAAGGAAATTTAGCATGTCAGCTACGACTTTCACCAACTTTTACAGATGCACCATAGAAAGCATTCTTTCTGGTTGTATCAGTGCTTGGTATGGTTCCTGCTCTGTCCAAGACCGCAAGAAAATACAAAAGGTCATGAATGTAACCCAATCCATCACGCACACCAGCCTCCCATCCATTGACACTTCCCACTGCCTCAGCAAAGCAGTCAGCATAATTAAGGACCCCACGCACCCCGGATATTCTCTCTTCCCCCTTCTTCCATCGGGAAAAAGATACAAAAGTCTGAGGTCACGTACCAAGCAACTCAAGAACAGCTTCTTCCCTGCTGCCATCAGACATTTGAATGGACTTTTCTTGCATTAAGTTGATCTTTGTCTACACCCTAGCTATGACTGTAACACTACATTCTGCATTCTCTCGTTTCCTTCTCTATGAACGGTATGCTTTGTCTGTATAGCGCGCAAGAAACAATACTTCTCACTGTATGTTAATATATGTGACAATAATAAATCAAATCAAATCAAATGGATGAATTATATGAAAAGGAGAAACAAATGAAAATAAAATAAATGGAAATGAAGTGAAGGTGGAGGAGAGATTTCATGCTCTGAAGTTGTTGAACTCAATGTTCAGTCCAGAAGCCTGTCCATGTGTCCACCCTGGCCTTTGGCAATATTCTCGCGAACCTCAATGCAAACTGGAGGAACAGCACCTCATCTTCCAATTGGGCACTTTGCAGCCTTCCGGAAGAAATATGGAAGAATCACTATTGAAGATGAATACACCAAAAGTAGGAAAATCACTGAAAGCATAAGAGATGATCCCAGAGTACTGAAGGAGGGTAGCAGCGCAGATTCCAGTGGTATTAACTCTATTTTCTTCAATCTTTTGAAATGGAAATTGTGCCAAAGGAGAGTAGCATGAGGAATAAAGGACGTGCCAGTGAAGATACAGTTTATGGTGGTATACAATTCTGCTACTGATGGCTCACAGCAAGCCTCTCATAAATGCCCACTTTTGGGCTGCTAGATCTGTCTGTTAAAATCTACATGAACATCGTACAATGTAGGGTGCCCTCACTGTGAAGATGAGGGCTTATTCTCATGAGGATTGTGTGTTATCATTCCTACCAATGTTATCATGAGTAGATGTGTTCTCAACAGGTGGGTTAGTGAGGCAAAGTCTTAAAAGAGTTTTACATTGTTGGTTTACATACCACCTGATGCAGAACTCACGTGAAGCTATGACCATCAGGATTTGGCCACTGAGTTTGTAAATAAGCCTCGAAAGTCCCCCAACAAGAGAAAATGTTTTCCTTTTCCTTCCCTCAGAGCTTTTTATCCAAATAGGGCACAGCATAGAGGAATGTTGCTTTGTCAGTTGGGAACAGGTTAGAGAGAGGAAGTAATAAGTAGAAAGCATGTATTGACCTTAAGTCATAAGAATTTGCAGAGTTGATAACTGAGGTCACTTAAGGCCACACTCGCCTGACCTTTAAATAGGGCCTATTTGGCTGAAGGGACAGGTACAGTCAAGGATGGTACTGGAGGAGGAGTCTTGGATGTTGGCTCAAACATATAAATCTATGAGTACAAGGTCATGTCTTTGCTGGCCTCTCAATTTGGACATCAGACTCCAGAGGTTGGTGAGAAGAATTATGGAACTATTGGGTGGCACTGCTGCCTCACAGCGCCAGGGACTCGGGTTCTATTCCAGCCTTGGGTGATTGTCTCCTCATGGGTTTCTTTCAGGTGCTCTGGTTTCCTCCCACAGTCCAAAGATGTGCAGGTTAGATGGATTGGCCATGCTAAATTGCCCCTTAGTGTGTAGATTAGGGAATTTGTGTGGTAACTACATTGGGTTACGGGGATAGGAAAGGGGGTGGGCCTAGATAAGATGCTCTGTCAGAGAGTTGGTGCGGACTCAATGGGCCGAATGGCCTGCTTCTACACCGTAGGGATTCTATGATCAACTGTGTCTGATCCCACCTCTGGTCATTGAAGTTGTTTTACATTAGTGGGCTGGTAAGCCACCACAGAATACATTAAAAGTCCATTATATACCCAACCAGGTTGAGGTGGCAGAATATGCTAGCTGGCATTATAAATGGCTCCCTCTCCAGTCACTGACCCCTTCCTTTCTAGGTATACTTGCCATTGAGGGAGTGCAGTGAAGGTTCACTAATTCCTGGGATGGTAGGATTGTCATGTGAGGAGACATTGGATCGACTGGGCCTGATTCCACTGGAGTCTAGAAAAATGAGAATGGATCTCATTGAAACATACAGAATTCTGATAGTGCTGGACAGATTGGATGCAGGGATGATGTTTCCAATAGTTGGGGGGTCTAGAACAAGGGGTCACGGTCTCAGGATATGGGGCAGGACATTAAGGACTAAGATGAAGAGACATTTTTCCACTCAGGGAGTGGTGAACTTGGAAAGAGAGCAGGAGTATGGTGTTGAGATAGAGGATCAGCCATGATCACACTGTATGGCAGAACAGGCTCAATGGGCTGAATGGCCTACTCCTGTTCCTATTTTCTATGTTCTATTGTGGCAAAGTACTGCCTACTCTACCCCTACCCCCCACTCCATCACTGACCTCCCTTTCCCCACCAAAGTCCTCAAAACATGTTCTGAAAAAAGTAATTGACTTGAGGTGTTAACTGAGGTGTTTTTCTCTCTTGCTTTCTACATATTTTTGCTTTCTACATACTTTTAAAAAAAGGAGGTAGACAAAAGACGGGTAACTATAGGCCGGTTAGCATAACTCCTGTAGTAGGGAAAATGCTTGAATCTATAATCAAGGAAGAAATAGCGAGACATCTGAATATAAATTGTCCCATTGGTAAGACGCAGCATGGCTTCATGAAGGGCAGGTCATGTTTGACTAATTTGGTGGAATTCTTTGAGAACATTACATGCGCAGTGGACAATGGGGAACCTGGGGATGTGGTGTATCTAGATTTCCAGAAGGCATTTGACAAGGTGCCGCACCAAAGGCTGCTGCATAAGATAAAGATGCATGGTGTTACAGGTAATGTATTAGCATGGATAGAGGATTGCTTAACTAACAGAAAGCAAAGAGTGGGGGTAAATGGATATTTTTCTGATTGGCGATCAGTGACTAGTGGTGTGCCTCAGGGATCAGTGTTGGGACCGCAATTGCTTACGAATTACATAGATGATTTGGACTTGGGGACCAAGTGTAGTGTGTCAAAATTCGCAGATGACACTAAGATGAGTAGCAGAGCAAAGTGTGCAGAGGACGCTGAAAGTCTGCAAAGGGATATAGATAGTCTAAGTGAGTGGACGAGGATCTGGAAGATGGAGTACAATGTTGGTAAATGTGAGGTCATCCATTTTGGTAGGAATAACAGTAAAATGGACTATTATTTAAATGGTAAAAAATTGCAGCATGCTGCTTTGCAGAGGGACCTGGGTGTCCTTGTGCAAGAATCACAAGTAGTTGGTTTGCAGGTCAGCAGGTAATTAAGAAGGCAAATGGAATTTTGTCCTTCAATGCTAGAGGGATGGAGTTTAAAAACAGTGAGGTTATGTTGCAGCTGAATAAAGTGCTGGTGAGGCCACACCTGGAGTACTGTGTACAGTTTTGGTCTCCTTACTTGAGAAAGGATATACTGGCACTGAAGGGGGTGCAGAGGAGATTCACTCGGTCGATTCCGGAGTTGAGAGGGTTGGCTTATGAGGAGAGACTGAGTAGACTGGGGCTATACTCATTGGAATTCAGAAGCATGATGGGAGATCTTATAGAAACATATAAGATTATGTAAGGAATAGATAAGAAAGAAGCAGGGACGTTGTTTCCACTGGCGGATGAAACTAGAACTAGGGGGTATAGCCTCAAAATAAGGGGGAGCAGATTTAGAACGTAGATCATAGAACATAGAAAAGCTACAGCACAAACAGGCCCTTCGGCCCACAAGTTGCGCCGAACATGTCCCTACCTACTAGGCTTACCTATAACCCTCTATCTTACTAACTTCCATGAACTTAACCAAAAGTCTCTTAAAAGACCCTATCGAATCCGCCTCCACCACCACTACCGGCAGCCGATTCCATGCACCCACCACCCTCTGAGTGAAAAACTTACCCCTAACATCTCCTCTGTACCTACTCCCCAGCACCCTAAACCTGTGACCTCTTGTGGCAACCATTACAGCCCTGGGTAAAAGCCTCTGAGAATCCATTCTATCAATACCCCTCAACATCTTATACACCTCTATCAGATCACCCCTCATCCTTCGCCTCTCCAAGGAGAAAAGACCTAGCTCTCAACCTATCCTCATAAGGCATGCCACCTAATCCAGACAACATCCTTGTAAATCTCCTCTGCACTCTTTCTATGGCTTCCACATCCTTTCTGTAATGAGGCGACCAGAACTGGGCACAGTACTCCAGGTGGGGTCTGACCAGGGTCCTATCAAGGGCTGAAGGGCCTGTACTGCGCTGTAATGTTCTAAGTTCTATGTTCTATACAGCTGCAGCATTATCTCCCGATTTCTAAACTCAATTCCTCTATTGATGAAGGCCAGTATTCCATACGCCTTCTTAACCACAGCCTCCACCTGCGACGCTGCTTTGAGCGTCCTATGAAACCAGACCCCAAGATCCTTCTGATCTTCCACACTGCCAAGCGTCTTACCCTTAATATTATATTCTTTCATCCTATTTGACCTGCCAAAATGAACCACCACACACTTATCTGGGTTGAAGTCCATCTGCCACTTCTCCGCCCAGTCTTGCATCTTATCTATGTCTCGTTGCAACTGCTGACATCCCTCTACACTATCCACAACCCCACCAACCTTTGTGTCATCAGCAAACTTGCCAACCCATCCTTCCACTTCCTCATCCAGGTCATTTATAAAAATCACAAAGAGCAAGGATCCCAGAACAGATCCCTGGGGCACTCCACTGGTGACCGACCTCCATGCTGAAAAAGACCCATCTACAACCACTCTTTGCCTTCTGTGGGCAAGTCAGTTCTGAATCCACAAAGCCATGTCCCCTTCACTTTCTCAATGAGCCTTGCATGGGGTACCTTATTAAACGTCTTGCTGAAATCCATATAAACTACATCTACCGCTCTTCCCTCGTCTATGTGTCTAGTTACATCTTCAAAAAATTCAATTAGGCTCGTAAGGCATGATCTGCCTTGGACAAAGCTGTGCTGGCTATTTCTGATCATACTATTCCTCTCCAGATGTTCATAAATCCTGCCTCTCAGGATCTTCTCCATCAACTTACCAACCACTCACCGGTCTATAATTTCCTGGGCTATCTCTTCTCCCTTTCTTGAATAACGGAACCAGATCCGCAATCCTCCAATCCTCCGGAACCTCTCCCGTCTCCATTGATGATGCAAAGATCATCGCCAGAGGCTCAGCAATCTCTTCCCTCGCCTCCCACAGTAACCTGGGGTACATCCCATCCGGTCCCGACGATTTATCTAACTTGATGCTTTTCAAAAGCTCCAACACATCCTCTTTCCTAATGTCCACATGCTCAATCTTCTCAGTCCACTGCAAGTCTGCACTGCAACTACCAAGATCCTTTTCCACTGTGAATACTGAAGCAAAGTATTCATTGAGTACCTCTTTTAGCACTGAGTTGAGGAGGAACTTCTTCACACAAAGGGTTGTGAATCTGTGGAATTCCCTGCCCAGTGAAGCAGTTGAGGCTACCTCATTGAATGTTTTTAAGGCAAGGATAAATACATTTTTGAATAGTAAAAGAATTAAGGGTTATGGTGAGCGGGCGGGTAAGTGGAGCTGAGTCCACGAAAAGATCAGCCATGATCTTATTGAATGGCGGAGCAGGCTCGAGGGACCAGATGGCCTACTCCTGCTCCTAGTTCTTATGTTCTTATATACTGTCTGACTTCTGAAAGTTTCCAGAATCTTCTATCTTTTTCATTAAACCTGTAATCAGTTCCCAGATCTGTGCCTATCTTTGCGGCAATGCCGTGTTTGAATCTTTCCAATCATGTTTTTGTCCATGCAACAGCACTGTAAACAAGCCATATCAAAGAAACAAATTATATCTGTGACAAATATGGTGCCTCCTCACCCCTTCTGCAACCTTAACATAATCTTGCACTCCATTCTCTTCCAAACACCTCTCCCCTACTGTTCAGTTCAGTCGATTGCCCCTCAATTGATTCTATTTTTGTCCAGTTAGACAGTCGCTGGGTCAAAATACTAGAATTTTCTCCCTAACGGCATTGTGGGGTCAACCCACAGCACATGGACTGCAGCGATTCAAGAAGGCAGCTCACCACCACCTTCTCAAGGGCAACTAGGAATGGGCAATAAAAATGCTGGCCAGCCAGCGGCACCCAGGTCCCATAAATGAATTTTAAAAACTCCAGCAATGTTTTCTCTCTCCACTTCTGTATCATTCCCTCTGGAATCCCAAACTATTCACCATGCAATCTCTCCCCTTCATCTGCATGTCCACCCTCCAGAATAAAGATCCAAAGATATGCAGCCAGCTTCCAAACACTCCACACACTCGAAGCTTCCGTCCATCCAAAACTCTACTGCCCACACCCACTAATTCATTGCTTCTATCATTGCAGGCCCACAGTGTCTCCAATTTAACTCCCAAACCCCAATGTAAATTCCTTCATGATCTTATTTCTGTAACCTTTGCTAGCTCGACAGCGTCCCAGATTTATGTCATTCTGAACACCATTCTGTCTCCCTCCCTCTGTTACCCCGAGCCTGTATTCTCACTCTCATTGTTACCTGAAACCTTCATTCTCTCTCTTTGTTAGGGTGAGCTTTTGATCGATTGATCTGTCTTTCTCTAGTTGTTTATCAAAAGTTCTTTCTCCGGAAATGAAAACAATTTGCCATGTTCAGCTCGAAGTAACACCGGAAGTTTATTCCCGTTGCTAATCAAATGTATCGCAGTTGCTAACACGCTATGTGTTGAAGAGCAGATAGCGAACATTGAGCCGGCTTTCACATTGTTTGATGCACGCTGGAGCTATGCCCGCGGTCGCTGCAGCCGCCTTAGGTAATGCGATGATTTGGAGTTTAGGGACAAATAGATTGTGAAGCGTTGAGGAAATGCTCATTCACAAGGACTGGAACGTGTCTTAAATGCAGTTTAGGACCTGAAACATTACATTTAGTTTCGGTGGAGTCAAACAGAAAAATGTTCTACAAATGTATATGCAGATTTGTTTTGTACATAAGGTATTGTTCAGATATTTGTAGTTAAAATTATTGATCTGATCAATGTTCCTCAGTTATACTATATAATTTTGCTTTGCACTGATGCTGCTGTTATCTGGACAGGTTAGGGTGTATGGTTCATATAAGTGTTTATACAAATACATGGAGTATAATGAGGAACCCATTTGAATGAATTGAGGTCCAAATTCATCTTGGAGGGTGTGACCTGGTAGCCCCCAGTGAGTCGAGGCTGCAGGATGGTCAGGGCTGGGAACTAAATACATCAAAAAGACAGGAAGGATTGGAAATTTGATGAACGGAGAGAAGTACTAGTGATTAAAGAGGAAATTACTTCTGAGAGATTGTGATAAGAAAGAGGGGTGGGGAGAGGAGGGAGGCTGCGGTGTGGTGGTATTGTCACTGGGCTAGTGTTCCATAGGCCCCAGTTAATGCTCTTGGGCAGTGGTTCCCAACCATTTTTGCGTCAGGGCACATCTTTTTACTATAAAACATTGAGGCACACCTCCTGTTTTCTCCAGCTGGCCTTTTATCACTAAAACCTCCTAAAGACATGTCAAGCCACTATTTAACAAATTTTCATTAGCTTAAGTTTATAATGAAAGCCGTATCACAATTTGCATGTCAAATACAATACTGGAGTCTATTACTCCTTTTCATCACTTTATTGGTTCCTGTTTCTTACCTCTGTCTTCTTTCCCTACTGGAAACTTTTATTTATACTTCTCTCTGTCTTTTCTCCTGTATTTCTTTTCAACCTTTCCCTGCCTCCCTTGCTTATCCCAGGCTTTTGTGCCCTTTTTTTTGTGCAGGCGCATGGGGGCCTTTGTCTTCAACTCTACGGTTGGCATCTCCAAATTCCCAAAGAATCTGGGACCTTCTGTGCATGCGTCAGCCAGGAAAGGACTGCACATGTGTGGTTCGGAATGCTCTATGTTGGTAATCCAAACCGTGCATGTGCTGAGTGGGAAAGGGCCATGCATGCACAGTTCTGATTTTTACAATAGTTAGGCCCACATACATGCTCCTGACCAATGTAGAAAATCAGAGCCGTGCACGTGCGGTGCATTCCTAGCCAGGATATACATGTGAGGCCCAAGGTTCATCTGGACTTGGAGATACTGGCCACGGAGCTGAAAACAAAAAAATTGCATCCTTGTTTAATCATTTGAAATCTTATTTTACGGCATACTTATGGGGCCGCCATGACACAGCAGTGTGCTGCGGCACACTAATTGGGAACCTGTGCTCTGTGCATGTTCAAATCCCATCATGGCAGGTGGTAGAATTAGAATTTAATTAACAAATCAAGACAGGTTATCATGTCATCAGTTGTTGTAATTGGTTTGCTAATATCCTTTAAGGAAGGAAATCTGTCATCCTTTACCTGGTCTGGCTTACATGTGACTCCAAACTCACAGCAATGTGGTTGACTCTTAACTGCCCTTTGAAATGGCAACCTTCAAAAACAATTTGGGATTGCAAAAACAATTGCCAGTTCCGCCCACATTCCATGAAAGAATGAAAAAATAGAGAAAGATTTAAGACTCCATTGGGAATTGTGTATAGGCCCTCTGGTAGCAGCTGTGAAGTGGCAGGTAACAATACAGAAACTAGACAAGTATGTAATCAAGGCAGAGTGTTTTTAATGAGGAGTTTTAATTTCCATATATATTAGGACAAGCAAATGAGCTAAAGTGAGAATGATAGCAAATTTCATGTGTGTTCAAGATAGCTTTTTTGCAATAATATGCCTGAGGTTCAACAAAGGGATAGGCCACATTAGGTTTAGTAATACTTAGCTAAGAAACCAGGGAATTATAAATCAGTTAAATCCTAACACGTGTCGTCAGGAACACCACCTATGCAGAGAAAAACACAATTAATGGGCTGAATTTTCATCTGAGCAGACACATGTTGTGAAGATGAAACAGGGGGTGTGCAGGGCTACATTTTTCCACTTTGCTTCCAATTCCCATGGCCTGCCATTTTCATTTGGTTGGGAAACATGATGGGTTGCAATCCAACATCTACAGAAAGTGACATCGGCGGGGAGAGGGGGTGGGTGTTCCTCTTTCAAAGGCAGTTAGTGCCGAATTGATTGAGGAACACAGCATCACCTTTGACCTGGCCCTCCAACCCCCAGCCCCTCTGGGGAACACCCCACCACAGCCTTTTTAAAAATTATTTTATAGGATATGGGTGTCACTGGCTACACCAGCATTTCTTGCCATCCCTAATTGTCCTTGAGAAGGTGGTGGTGATCTACCTACCTTGAACCGCTGCAGTCCATGTGGTGTAGGTACATCCACAGTGCTGTTAGGGAGGAAGTTCCAGGGTTTTGACCCAGGGACAGTGAAGAAACAGCGATATATTTGCAATCCGGGTGTTGTGTGGCTCTGAATGGAACTTACAGGTGGTGATATTCCCATGTATCTGCTACCCTTCTCCTTCTGGGTGGTAGAGGTTATGGGTTTGGAAGGTGTTGTTGAAGGAGCCTTGGTGAGTTGCTCCAGTGCAATTTGTAGATGGAACACACTGCTGTCACTGTATGTCAGTGGTGAAGGGAGTAAATGTTTGTGGAAGGGGTAGCAATCAAACAAACCACTTTGTCGTGGGTGGTGTTCAGCTTCTTCAGTGTTATTGAGCTGCACTCACCCACACAAGTGGAGAGTATTCCATTACACTCCTGACTTTGCTTTGTAGATGGCGGACAGGCTTTGGAGGGGGGTCAGGAGGTGGGTTACTCACTACAGAATTCCCAGCCTCTGATCTGTTCTTCTAGTGCAGTATTTATATGGTTGCTCTAGACTGCCCTCCCTGAAACCCCCAACCTGCCCTCACTCACCTGTGTTCCAGATTTCCCTAAGATCCTAAACCTCTCCCTGGATGCATTATCGGTTGCATCCACCACTGCCAGCCGCAATCAATATAATGCAGAGTTGCCCACTTCTGTTGGCCAGTAGCTCTCAGCAGGTGAATTTCTGTCCCTGGGGTAATGAATCTTGGGGAAGGTACTGACACTCGCCAGTAATCAGGTTGGGCCTCCCCCTTGGAGGTTTTCCACTATTTCTTCAATCAGTGAACAAATTACATTAAATTTTGTCCCATTAAACTGACCAGCACTGTGTAAGAATTCAGATGCATTTGAGTACTTTGTCCAATGCATTGAGTCATTGTCTGCATTTTTGCCATATGGAAAATCAAATATCAATGTTTGTAGGGGACTGTGTTTGAATGATTTTTGTATTGATTTAACATTGTAGCATCTGTTCACCCCTAAGACAATCTTCCAGTTTGTACCAGATACACAATCAATGAGCCATATAACTGCACCGGCAAATCTTTGAAATGCTCGTGGAAATCTTCAACCAGCCCTTCTGCCCTACAACTTGTCCCATTGTCCCAAGAATCTGAAGGCCTACCTCTTGCACCATTTTCCCACCCAATCTTGTGTCAATGACCAAATAGAAATAGAAACATATTACAAGCTCATAAAACTGTCAATCAAATGAAGCTAGCAGTCCCCTTCAATCTGTATTAACAACCTCTAAAGGGCTGAATGCGTTATTCAATATTTGAGCTGAGACAAGCATTCAGGATTAAATCATGTGGCAAAACAGATGCCTGACTATCTGTTGTGCTTTCAGGACTGGGTAGATGGGTTATTGGAGGTTTGTGCACTCTCACTGATACCTCAACCTCACCTCTGCATGTTCCTGATGACATATCTTGATGTGTTTGGTTCCTTACCCATTTTGATCAGTCACAAACCAAGGCTTTCCATGATTTGGTTAGGTATGTTTGATCTATTCAAGGATGCTCTGAGGACATCTCTAAAGTGGTTCTGCTGTACCCTTGGGAATCTTCTGTGATTACCAAGTTCCAAATAGAGAAGTTGCTTTTGGGAGTCTAGTGTCAGGCATATGAATGACATGTCCTGCCCAATGTAGATGATTTGAGTGATTACTGCTTCAGTACTGGGTAGATTAGGTTGGAAGAGGATGCTGCTTTGGGCTGCCTTTCTTGACACTGGATTTGATGGATCTTGTGAATGCATTGCTGGTGGTACTTCTCCAGTGCTTTGCAGTGCCTGCTGTAGATTGTCAAAGTCTCTGAAACATGTAGGAACATGGGGATCGCTGCTGTCTGGCAAACCATTGCCATATTCTTGAGTTTGAGATCCTTGTCCTCAAATATCTTGATTTCAGTCAGCTGAAGGATGAGCTGGCATATTGGAGGTGGTGCTGAATTTTGTCATTTATGCCTGTTCTTATTTAGAGGAAGCTCCAAAGATATGAAAGAAAAGTCCACATTTTCCAGGATTTCACTGTTAGTTTTAATCAGTGCGGGGAGGTGTTTGGCTATGGACGCTGTTACTTTGTCATCTTCCACTGCTGTGAAAAATGATAGAATGTGTTCATTTAACAAGTCTGCGATTACCTTATCGTCTAGTGCAGTCTTACCTCTAGTGGTCTTTAATAGACTCGCCTTGGCCCTTTTCATTCATAAATCTTTTGCTGTTAATTTTGATATCTCTTGCAAGTATTTTTCATATTCCTTTTATCACCTCATTACTTTCTTTGTTTCCTTTGCTGCATTTTATTAGCTTATTCTGCTAAATTTCCACTTTTCTCTGCATTGTATATGCATTCAGAATGATACTGTCACATACCTCACCTATAAACCGTTGTTGCTTAACTGTATAAGTGAAGCTTTTGCCTTCAGTGGTACGTACAGGTTTTGTATTGCAACAAAATCTTCTTTGAATACTCCCATTGTTTGTTTGGATAGTTATCCATTAGCAGCAACCGGTTTACTGCGGTCCGTTTATTTCTTAACCCTTGAAAGCCCTGGTTTTGTGACCCTGCAACTCCTTTTCTTACACTGTATCAAGTTCAGTCATATTACACTCATTCTTCCCTTACTACAGATTGTTAATTAATTCTGGTTCATGAGGTCAACAGAGTGAGGCATAATGTTCTATTGGTTTAAAAATATATTGTCCCAGAAAACTGTCTCAAATGCATTCTGGAAGCTCATTACTTTTACTCTTTGAGCTACTCTGGTTTTTCCCAGTTTTTGTGAAAATTAAAATCTCCAATTATAACCATGTTATTTCTGTGCAATGTTTCCTGCATCTCTATGTTAATGAATTGTCCACTATATCACAGTCTGTAAATGACTCCCAGCAGAGTCGTCTGTGAGTTAGGATGTGGGTAGTAGTTTTAGGTGGTCTCCAGGTAATGTACGAAAGATGGGAGGCTGCATGGGAGAAAGTTGGAACAGTCAAGCTTAGAGGTAGCAAAGGTTACTCCGGCCACAGCACCCTTGTCACCCATCCATAAGGCTGCCTCTGCTCAGTAGGAACTTCCAGATTATTTTGCAGACCCCCTGGAAAGTCTCAGTTTGAGAACCACTGACTTGCATTATTTGGGGAAGACAAATGCTAGGAAATCCGATGGGATTAAAATGCTATTGGGATCTTATTGCCAGTTGTTGGTGCATTCATTTTCTGAAATTGTTTTATTTGACAGCTGCAAGGAAGAAGAAATCTTTTGCCACTATTCATGATGCAGTTAAAGCCAGCGACGTGGAGGAACTGGAGCTGATGGTGAAAAATGGAGCCAGCATTAATGAAGTTGACCCCATTCACAAATTCACTCCATTGCAATGGGCCGTGCACTCAGACAGTTTAGAGGTGAAGAGCTATTTCCATCTGTAAAGTAAATACATGTTGATGATTTATATGAGATGCCATGCCACAAATTTTGTCAGCAGATTTTTGTAGCAGCTGGGTTTTCCAGAATATCTGTAACCCGATAGTTAAAAGAAAACAGGAGCTGCTGGATCCAGCAGGTAAATTATTTGCCAGTACTGCTTATGAGCCACGACAAGCTGGAGCGCTTCCCTGATGCCTTAGGCAAACCTACCATGATCTACCTCCCTGTGATAGGCCAACAGCCTGTGATCACTATCGCACCCACCGCCCCCCCTCATAGTGGTCTCTTACCCTCTCTCGCCAGCCAATCTCCTCCCTCTCCTCCCTCTTCCCATCTCTTCCCCTTCGGCCAATTGATCTCCCTCCCCCTCAGAACCCTGATGCTATATGTTCAGGTTTCCCAGGCACCAACAGGAGCAATACTCCCTTCCCCATTTTCCTGTAATTATTGGGACCAACGAGTCGGAAACAACTGCAATGCAGAGACCATAAGAGAAAATGTGAGTGAATCTTAAAGAGTGGAGACACAAGAAAGACATGAGGGAGGCAGAAATAATTGGAGAGTGGGAGTTGGACAGAGACCGTTGTGGGAAATGTTTATTTTTACTTTTGCCAGCATAAGCATGCAGTTAAACTTGAAACCAGTAATGCTGCTGTGCCTTACTCATTCCCATTTTCCCAAGTGTCTTCTGTTGTTTCCAGATTTCTGACTAATGTTAAAGTGTTTTGTTAAAGTGTTAAAGCTTTGCATTTACTGACACGTATACATTGAGACACAGAAGAGGCTGAGTGACGGAGGGGGAGGAATTAGACTTTTTAATCTATTTAATTTGAAAAAAGACTCTCTGAAATATGTTCAGGATTTTGAAAGTTCTACAAAATTCTCGATCTCTATTTTGCCAACCCATTAATTGTTAAATTCTACTAATTGTAATTATCATCCAGATATTTGAAAAGCAGCCTTATCATAAATTGAAAACATAGCAATCCGAATCATATTTAATTTAAAAGAGCAGGATATTAACAGTTCAGTTTCTGTGTTACAGTGCCTGCACTGGTTGCTATGGCATGGCGCTGATATGACTGATGTAACATCCAGGGGCTGGACAGCAGCACACATCACTGCCATCAGGGGTCACGATGCCTGTATGCAGGTAAATTAACTTTAGTGTTATTTTCTTCTGTACCAAAATAAATATTTTAATCAGTGTACAAGTGTGAACTAATTTAGTTTCATCGCTGGTATATAGTGCCTGTATTTTTCTATTAAGTTATAATTTCAGAGAGTGGAGATGGATGACTGAATAGGGCACAATGGGCGGCACGGTGGCACAGTGATTAGCACTGCTGCAGGTACCCGGGTTCGATCCTAGTCTTGGGTGACTATCTGTGTGGAATTTGTACATTCTCCCCATCTCTGCGTGGGATTCCTCCAGGTGCTCCAATTTCCTTCTACACTCCAAAGATATTGGGTTAGGTTGATTGGCCATACTGAATTGTCCCTTAGCATGGTAAATATGTGGGGCTACGGGAATAGGGCCTGGGTGGGATTGTTGTCAGTGCAGGCTCGATGGGCCAAATGGCCTCCTTCTGCACTGTAGGGATTCTATGATTTTACGAGATAAGAGAGGTTCCAGGTCCTGCAACAAATAGCACAGGTGTCGCATTGTCTCCTTTTGGTGCTGGCACTGTCGGCAGCATGTGATGTCAGACACTCGTGTGCAGAATTGCCAGGGGTCTCTGCTCCCGCCTTTTCTCCTCCATCTCCCCCACCCCCACTCCACCCACCGCCGGGGGCAAATGGCGGCCACATCCTGCCTCCGGTGGCTGTCTCCCTCTACTCCTGCGAGTGGTAAGGCCTCGGCCTCTTCTGTCCGCGATTATTCCTCCTGCTCCTCCTCCTCCTCAGCTCCAGCAGCAACCAAAAGAACAGCAAGATCAATGGCTTGCATTGCAAAAGCCATTTGTCAATCTGAAAGGTGGGAATTTGGGGAAGGGGAGAGACAAATGAAGAGGTTAAAGAACTTTGCTCGCCCCCAGGCCAGCAACACACACTGCCCATTCCCCCCCCCCCCCTCCACAGCCTACCAGCACCACAGCCCCACCCTCCCATACCCTCCACAGACCCCCAACAACACACACTCCCCATACCCTCCTCACAGCCCCCCTCCCCCAGCCCGTTTTGGGCAGGGGCCCGATTGTGCTGATTTTTTCTTTCTTGGTAAAACATGAATGGGCTCAAAAACGGACGCCATTTCTGCGAGTCACATCACAGCCGATTTTACGACTTTTTCCTGACGCAAAACGGGCGTGATGAGGTCGTAAAATTCTGCTCATGGAGTTCACCTACAGTGACGGGTGGCTGCACTGATTCAAGAAAAACACAATATAAACTATGAACAAATGAAATAAAGATTTTTTCACTCTTCTACTGTGTATTTTTGATTTGGCATCTGAATCTGAAAAATAGAGAGTAATATAGTATATGTTAGAAACATTTGGAGGCATATTAGGTTTCAAAGAGACGCATTCATGTGGCAACTCGGGCCTCTTTGGCTAAAATGAAGCTCTGTTTAACCTGAATTTGAAGACAGCTTCCTTGTATTGAGAGTTTGCTCTATTCTGCCTGCTTTGCTCACTCCTTTTTCTCCTTATCTTCCTTTTTTTCTTGGGATATGGGAATAGGTCATCTCAACTTGGACTGGCTCAAAACTGTTCCTGCTGTATGCTGGTAGGCACTGAATTGTCAACACAGCTTAGAGTCTTTGATGATAAGTGTGAAAATTCTGGTGGCACAGTGGTTAGCACTGCTGCCTCACAGCGCTCGAGACCCAGGTTCAATTCCTAGCTTGGGTGACTGTGTGGAGTTTGCACATTCTTCCTGTGTCTGCGTGGGTTTCCTCTGGGTGCTCCAGTTTCCTCCCACAATCCGAAAAATGTGCTGGTTAGGTGCATTGGCCATGTTAAATTCTCCCTCAGTGTACCCGAACAGGCGCCGGAGTGTGGCAACTAGGGGTTTTTCACAGTAACTTCATTGCAGTGTTAATGTAAGCCTACTTGTGATGAATAAATTAACTTTACAGCTCTAATCTTCTGAGGTTCGGGGTTATTAGATTCATAGAATCCTACAGTGCAGAAGGAGGCCATTCGGCCCTTTGAGTCTGCACCAACCACAATCCCACTCGGGCCCTATCCCCATAACCCTACTTATTTACCCTGTTGACCCCATGACACTAAGGGACAATTTACCATGGCCAATCAACCTAACCCACACATCTTTGGAGTGTAGGAGGAAACCAGAACACCCAGAGGAAACCTCGCAGATGCAGGGAGAACATACAAACTCCACACGGTGACCCAAGCCGGGAATTGAATCCAGGTCCCAGGAGCTGTGAGGCAGCAGTGCTAACCACTGTGCCACTGTGCCACCCCAAGGTTAAGGGTTAAGGTTTATTATTGTGGCTGCGCAGTGAATGTTTGTCATGTAATTAACTTGTGCTATTGGTTACCTGTTTGAGTTAGTCTCATTCCCAGCATTGTCTCACGCGTAGCATTCACACTTTAATTTTGTTCGCACATTTTGAAGCCTTGAAGTGTTTTCAGTTTCTATCATGAGAGCAGCTTATGTAAGGAAATGTATTTGGGGAGGGCAAACAAGGCAAGGGCTTGCAGTAAATAACAAGATGCCTGAGATTATACAGAAACAGAGGGACCACAGATTCCTATAAGTAGCAGGACATACAGATAAGGGAGTTAAAAAGGCATACAAGATAGTTGCCTTTATTAAAATCATAGACTCCCTACAGTGCAGAAAGAGGCCATTTGGCCCAGCAAGCCTGCACTGACAACAATCCCACCCAGACCCTATTCTCTTAACGCCACATATTTATCCTACTAGTCTCCCTGACACTAAAGGGCAATTTCACATGGCCAATCAACCTAACCCGCACATCTTTGGCATGTGGGAGGAAACTCATGCAGACATGGGGAGAACATGCAAAGAATTGAACCCAGGTCCCTGGTGCTGTGAGGCACCAGTGTTAACCACTGTGCCGAGACATAGGATATAAGAGTTGGAAAGCTTTCCAAGAACTGTATAGAACATTAATTAGGCCACAACAGAATACACATTGCAGGGAGGATATGTTTGCTCAGGAGACTGTGGGGAGGGGATTTAGAAAGATGTTGCGTGGAATGGAGAATTTCAGCTTTGAAGAAAGATTGGATAGGGTAGGGTTGATTTCTTTGGAACACAAAAGGCTGAGGGGGGAATTTAATTGCGGCAAATAAAATGATGAGGGGTCTAGATAGAGTGGAAATGAAGGACCTATTTCCGTCGGCAAAGAGATAGAGATTTAAATTGGTAGATGGGTCAGCAGGAAATGTTTTCACCAAGAGGGGGGTAGAAGTCTGGAACTCATTGCGTGAAATGGTGATAAAATAGAGGCAGAAAATCTCATTGCGTTTAAAAATACTTGGGCCGGGATTTTCTGGCGCTGTTGTGGCATGTCCCGCTGCGTGAGGTTTGGGAGCCTAGCCAGAAGTCCCGTGACTTTTGGCGGGACCGGATGATCCTGGTTGCAGCCGAGCTGGAAAATCCCACTCATTGATTTGCACTTGAAGTACTGAAATATACGGAGTTATGGATCAAAAACTAAAAACTGAGGTTCAGCTGGAGAACTGTTTCTTGCCAGCACAAGGCACGACGAGTCAAATGGTCTCCTTTTGTACTAAATTCTCTATGTCTGTATTTCACAAAGAGGCTTCATGTGTTGCTCCTCAGGCCCTGATAACAAATGGTGCCAATTTGACAGCAAAGGATGATAGAGGCTGCACTCCATCGCATCTGGCTGCTGCCCACGGACATTCGTACACACTTCAGACCATTCTTCGCAGTGGTGTGGTAAGGAACTGTTAGTTAACTAATAGGGTTAGTTTTCTTCACAGTATATTTCATGGTCTTTCGGAAAGGGACCATTCATGGATGCAAAGTAGATTGTAATAAAGTTTGAAAATAACTTTCGCTATTATCATTGGCCCGGTTAGTTTTATTTGGTAAATTCAATTGATCTCATGGTTTTAAACACTGAATAATGTGAAAATGATGATCTAATTTCACTTTTTTGGATATCTGGGCTCTATGCACATTCGATGTTTGCTGAAATATAATGTTAAACAGCAGCTTTCTTTTCCGTTTGTTTTGTTCTAGGATGCAAATCCAGTAGATAAAACTGGTTGGAGGAATGTCCATTATGCTGCCTTTCATGGCAGGCTGGGCTGCTTGCAGCTTCTGGTCAGGTGGGGAGCAGACGTGAATGAAGTGGATCAGGATGGCAATTTACCAGGTATACTGTAACGCAGGCTTGTCCTATCCTTTGACATGGTGGGGGGAGGGGCACATTTCAATTATTTTCTCATTCAAGGGGCCGATGAGCAATTTTCAGAAAGAACAGGTTTGGCACAACATTCACCGTGAGTTTTTTAAAAAGCTGGCACGTGAAAAGAAACAACTTGCTGAGCAAAAAAACGAGTCAATGCAGTCAATTGATAATGTTAAGAAATGAGTAATAAATAAAGTTGACAGAGTGTGAGAGAGTGCCTGTTATGTGGAGGTGAGGGTGAATGTGAATTCTGAGCCAGACGCATGCACACACTCCTCTCTCTCTTGCTCTCTCTATCCCCACAAATGCTCTGTTGAATGCCTCTGCCATTTCCTCATTCCCCATGATAATTCCTCCTGTCTCTGCTTCTAGGGGACCAGCATTTACCCTAGCTACTCTTTCCCTTTTTATATACATATATATATATATAAAAACAGATTGTAGGAGCTTTTATATTTCTGGCTAGTTTATTCTCATTCTATTTTCCGGTGGCACAGTTGTTAGCACTGCTGCTCATAACGCCAGGGACCCGGGGTTCAATTCCAACCTTGCGTTACTGTCTGTGTGGAATTTGCACGCTCCCCCACATATCTGCGTAGGTTTCCTCCAGGTGCTCCGGTTTCCTCCCACAGTCCAAAGATGTGCAGGTTAGGTGGAAATGCAGTGCTAAATTGTCCCTCAGTGTCCCAAGATGTGTAGGTTATGTGGATTAGCCATGGTAAATGCCCAGGGTTAAGGGGATAGGGTGGGCAGGGTGGACCTGGGCAAGATGTCTGTTGGAGAGTTGATGAAGTCTCGAAAGGCTGAATGGCCTCCTTTTGCACTGTAGGGATTTTGTGAGCTTTTTGGTGGCCCTCTGCTGGTTTATAATTCTCAGACTAGCTGCTGCTTTTTTCTTTCAACATTATAAACCTCTTCTTTTAATCTAATACAATCCTTAACTTCCTGAGTGAGACTCTGATGGGCCTTTTTTGCTGAGTTTTTGTTTTTCAATGGAATGTATTTTTGTTGAACATTTTGAATTAGGAAATCCGGCACCTGAAGCAAGGAAAAGATAAGGTCGGAGAGACAGTAAACTTTTTTATAGCACTGCCTGAGGGCCACGAAGAACAGAGGTGTTTCCCCCATGCCCTTTCAACTGTCCCAGGGTCAGGGTTTGGATTTTGTCCCCACTGGTCGGATCAGGGATCTGATCTACCTGGCTTTGTAGTCCCCTCGGGTGTGGTCACTGCCTGATTGGAAGCCTAGTCTCTCAGTCAGGCTGACTCCCAGACAGGGAATCTGTCAGGGCCAAAATATGTAGAGTGTGGAGTTAAATCTCCCCAGAATATGGGGAAACTCTGACTAAATGTCATTCAACTTTGGAGGGTAGTCAAATCCTAAACTATTCACTTCATGAGTGACATCCATAAGCATGCACTTTCCAGTAATATTCACTGGATATGAAGCAGCAGTGAGATTCTGACTGATTTAAATTGATTTTGTATACTGTCAAAATACTGTTGAGTGAATTGTGCTAGGTGCTATTGACAATTTGGTTGTTTTTTATTTGAGTTATTTTAAAGCAAAGATATCGGCCAGAACTCTACCACCTCGTCTGCCATGGAATTGGCACGGGCGAGAGTCCGACAACGGAAATCTCCATTGACCTTAGGTGGGAATTTTCGGTCTTGCCCATGTATTTTTAAGGTGTCTTGTTATTCTTTTCGTGCTAGCTCATCTTGCAGCAATGGAAGGCCACTTGCATTGCTTTAAGTTTCTTGTCGGCCAAGGAGAAAGCATGACCCACATACTGGGAGCCAGGAATGACCAAGGTGAAACTCCAAGGGATCTTGCAAAGAGATTCTATAAGGACAACATAGTACAGTACATTGCAGCTGTGGAATACGAACGGGATCATCCAGTTGATCAAGAAAGTAAGCAGACAAGATGACGCAGTCACATTTAGTTCACTAAGCAGTTGCTGCAAAATATCGTGTTTTTTTAAGGAAGTGGTTTGTTAACATTGAATACGGAAACTTTGTGACATTTGCAGAACATTAAGCTCTCAGTTTACGATAATGGTATTTCTTAAGTGATTTGTTACAATCCAATTAGGGACCAATACTTTTTGTTTAAAGTAGGAAAAGTTTGGAATCCCAGTTACCTCCTAGGGGAAATAAGCCACAAGATTCCATGGTTTCAAAAAAATAAAATAAAGATTACTATATAAAGTCAGAAACTCTTAACGATTTATGACATTGATCTTATACTCTTAACATTCAGAATTAACATAATAAACATGAATTAACAGGCAAACTCCAGTCAAACAATCCACACTGCACATTAAATAGCAGAAGTGACCAAGATAGATTCCACGTATTTCTCAGCAACCCACCCAGACATTAGTAACTAACGTGAGTCGCAAAATCTCATTAAAATTCTTTCTCCCACACAGGGAATTTCAATTTCTTATTTTTGAAGATCTCGCCTCTGAATTCTCTCAAAAGCCACTCCGTCACCTCCCAATTGTTCAATCTCCTCTCCTGAAACTGCATTCCACCGGATTCACAAAGCTGTACTTTCACCTCTAATTGCTGGCACAATTCCAACTCTTTCGCAGACTGTAAGCTGGCACTGCCCCAGATTTCTCTAGACTTTGGTTTCCTGGCTACACCAAACTATTTATGGCTCCCAGGGCTTCCTCTGAGCCCTAACCCTCTCCAGCACAGAACAAGTGACTTTATGCCATCTTCTCAGTTCCCCAGGACTTCTTATGTGCCCTAACTGCACCAAATTACTTCCAAGTCTTCTCTGTGTTACAAACCACACACGATTCAAAGTACAATGAACCCCCTCTACTCCCCTTAGCCAATGCACAGATAAATTGAAACTAGAGATCCTCCTTAAGCTCCACTGTCTCTAAGATGATGTAACTTTCCAGGGTTCACTGAATGCTTTCAAAATTAATTTAGCTCTAATTCAAAACAAAACATCTCTGTTTTTTTCAATCAGTGTAGATATTGCATCTCCAGTTCACCAGCTAAAAGTAAGTCCACCTGCTATTTTATGGCTCCACCATTTCTATTCTGACTCTATTAAACATGGGTAACCTTCTGAACTGCCATTTCCTGAGATGTTTTGGCAGTCTCTAAAGTCCAATATTTTAGTAACCTCACCTTCTACAACTTACCAAAGTATTAACATGAACCATGATCTAGATATTTATAACAGATTGTATGTAAAATTGCAAAGAAGGATTCATGAAAAATATAGTTTTTTTCATTGTTGAATCCTTTGTGAAATCATGTTTTTAAAAAGCTTTTGCAGAATATTGAAATGGGTTTCTAAATAACTGTTATCAGTAGAATTAACAAGCTGCCCAAGTGAGGCAGAATGAACAGTGTGACTTTTTTTAGCCCTGCAGCTGTGATAGGACTGCACCAAAGGTCACCTAGTTGACCTGTGTCTGAGAAATAATGGCCCGGAGCTCAACTGTCACAGTCACTTTGAGAAATAAACATAAAGGGAAGAAGGTTGGAAAAGTTAGTTCTCCATAAATAAGTTTTTAAGTTAATTTATTAGTGTCACAAGTAGGCTTACATTAACACTGCAATGAAGTTATCGTGAAAATTCCTGAGTCGCC